>NC_056739.1:1133702254-1133907254 GCF_019279795.1 Protopterus annectens
GTGGAACACCTAAGAAAAAACAAGAGGGTTGTGTTGGAGGACGTAGGAGAGGGGTGTACTATGTTTTTGACAGGGGATAGACCCCCATATTTTTTAATTTTTTTTTTATATGAGGATAGTTTGAGTAGGAAGTAGGTAAGAGGATGTAGGAAAGATGATAAGGGAAGGACAGTGGTGATGGGGAGTCTAACCCATCAACAACCCCTGGTCCACAGGACCTCAAATGTTTCCACTACCTGATATTGTTGTACTGGAGGACTCTGATGTTGAGGGTGCAGGGACCTGTGGTGGTACAGTAGTCAGTGCCATTCGGGGCAAAGAGCCATCAACCTGCTGAAGGCATTTCTCTATGACCTGCTCCACCATGTCTTAAATCCAGTTTCTGATGTCCATGGTCTGTGAGGCATGCCAGGCTGCTATGTGCCACGGTGTCTGCAGGACTAGTGTCACCACCATGACCCTGTGAGAATAGTCCTGATTGGGCAAAGGGTGAATGTTTCTTAACATAAGAGGCATGCAGCTGAGTTGTTGTTAAGGATTCTGGAAGGGTAAAAAAATTAACAGAAATGGAAGAGAAAGAAAATAAAGAAGGACAAAGGAGTGCATTATTAAAATAAGAAAGAGAGAGAAAAAAGATGTGGGAGATAAAGAAGAAATAAATTTACACATAATGCTATTTATTATTTCATTCTTTATTAGGATTGAATTTTTATTTTTACTAAATCTGTATTCAAGTGAAACAAAATGTCTGGGAAATGCTTATGGATACATGGGAACAATCAGTTAATTGCAATCACGTGGTGGTGGTTTTTACATTTGCAGTCCACTGATACTAATGAGATATGCTGGTTTAGTATATCAAATTGTAATACATTTGAAATGTCTGCCTGATATGGATTTGGCTGCAATACTGCACTGAAAGTACTTTAGTCCTACTTTTATCTTTGTGTAAGAATACCCTTGCAGTTATAGTAACAAAATCAGTAAAAGACAGAAACAGTATTTATTACTTAATACATATTTTAATTGGAAATACGTTTTTAATTCATACTTATGAGCACCCTCAGTTACGCTCGACAATCTCCTGTTTGGTAGAGCTGAGGTGTATTGTACCTCCTCATCATCTGCACAGAGAACACATAACAGCACAGTTGTCATGATTACTAATACTTCTCTGTAAGGCATTGAACTAACACTTGCTCAGTATATGTGCTTATTTTTTTAAACATTTATTTTCATTTCGGAAGTGTGCTTCCATTTATTAAGGACAGAAATGGTAAAGCACAGATTGTCATATGGACATAACACCTAATCCATCTGTGCTAATATTTCTTTTGAAATAGTGGTAGTGGCTGTTCCTTCAAATTATTATACTTTTATATGTATGTAAAGCTTATCTTTTGGGAGGAGGAGTGGTGCTGGAATCTTACCATACACTTTCAGTGTGGGTTCTACTTTCCACTATTGCAGTTTTAAGTAATTATCCTGTCAATTTTCTTTAGTCATCACTGTTTTACCTTACCCTCAAATGCAGACGCTGTACACACACAAAAATGTAACAATTGAAAGGAAGTTTTGATGTCCCTCAAGATCAGCTTTCATTATATAAAACATATTTACTGTTTACAGATGAGTGTAGTACATATTGTTCATGGTAATGTGTGCTCTGATAATTTGCTGATTAATAAGTGTAAGCTTATATGGGGTTTGTGTAGAAATGTGTATGAAGTAATACAACTGATTATATCTCATTAAAATATGTACTGGGCACTCACTTGATAGTTTAACTACCACCACCTCCCGCAGTCTCCACTCTGCTTAGGATGCTGGGTCTGACTAAGTCTAGGCATCTTGTATATGCAGTTAATATTGTGAAGAAATTATTATCTTTTACAGTTATCTTATTAATAATTATTTTCTGGCCTATACATACAAAATCCTTTCTTTACAGGAATGGTCTGCATGTTACACAACTAATTAACTAGGGCAGTGCAATGGTGCAGCAGTTGCATTGTCACCTCACAGCAAGAGGTTCTTTGGTTTGATTCTCAGCTGGGGTGCCTTCTGTCCAGAGTCTGCATGTCCTCCCTGCTTTCATGTGAGTTTCCTCTGGGTGCTCAGGTTTCCTCCCATGTTACAAAACCATGCATCTGGAGTGTTTCTCCCCAGGCGTCCGCTGAAAATGGGTTTTGTTCCAAGTCAGACTTTCCCGGTATACAACGAATAAATAACTAAAGCTAATACATAGTGTACATGAACGTATGTGGCAATGCATATATGTTCTCTTGGTGTATAAATACATACAATTATATACATGAAAAGGAAAATAATAGTAAGTATAGCCATGCAGGCGTGCACCTGTACTTTACAGACATATACAAGCACACTTAAATATACTTCTTCATGCATATGTATACATTTGTATTTATACACAAAAGTATGTCATCACATAACCATTCCATATTTGTATACAGATACATTTCTACACTCAGATATGTCTATGCATTCTCATGTATTCCAATTACATAGAGGTACAAATTTGCAGTTATACATACATTTCTGCTAGTGTATATCTTCAGTTATGAAACATTTTTATATTTTATTTTTTAAACCTATGTTTGATATGATTTAAAAGAAGTGCTTACTATAGAACCCTGACCTTCTTGCCATCACCTGATCTACCTATTCATCCATCTGGACAAGTTTGTGCTTCTGTAGGGCAGTGTACCTGTGTCAGCATTAGGGGCCAGAGTGGATGATCCTTGTCAGGGTTGACAGGTGCTCACCGAACTCATGCCAGATGTCAATTTTCTTCTTTTTCTTCCACTCACAGTATTTGATCTTATCCAGGTATGAATCCATAAGAAGGTAGAGCACTGCCACATCTTTAGAACAGGGCACCAATTCATGTGAAACAGAGCACCTCTATGACACTGCTCAAGAGGAATCTGGATGAGTTGATGGGGCACCATAAATTGTTACCGGGGATAGCACTCACAACTCTCCTGGACACGGGCAGTCATCACTGAATGCAATCTTGGGTATTGACTAGTACCTCTGCAGTATTACATTGGGTTGAAATGGATAGGCATAAAATGGCCTCTTGGTTGATAGCCTAGTAATCTGCTATGATAACCTTGGTCTTCTTCTCAGACCAGCTTGGAGGATGGCCTCGTGCCTCACAGGTGCTGTTATCAGTAGAAATGGCAGTACCACAATGAAGAATGTAAGAGCAGGATTATAGTTAGCAGAGTTAGAACCACTCCCTCTAGGGTGTGATATTACCCTAACCAAATCCAGTTAACCAGCAGGGTCATTAGACCTAGCACAGATATTACTGGCAAGTTTGGTTTTGTCACCTACATTTTTTAAAGGAATACATTGACAATAAATGCCATCTATGAAATCATCAATTTTTATGTAACACCTGTTACTGCTTATATGCCCTGCTGTTGCCACCATTTGGAATATTACAAATGGATGTCATGAAGGAATGATTTCTTTAGTCATTCCTCCTCCAGTATAGCAGCAGTGCAACTGATTTTTTTCTGTATCATTTTTTTCCTAAGAAAATAAATCTTCCTGTGTGAGTCATTATCAACTTTTATTAAATATTGAATGATTTGAAGTGATAACATGTGCCAGACTATGCTCGATGGGCAGGGAATATAGTTCATGGTTGTGGAAACTGACATGTATGCATTTTACCTTTTCTAAACATTGAGACCTTAGAGAATAGCTGATGTTTTACACTTATTCCTGTGGACTTCTGGGGATTGCTGGGTACTGCTGTGGACTCCACCACCATCCCTAGTGTGGTTACGATAGATTTGTTTATTCTGATAAGTAACCTTCTACGTTCATGTATTACCGTGATTCATACAGATAAGCATAAAAGTGGCTAATTTGTATAACTTATGCATAAATAACCCTGAACTTATGTAAATAGGTTTAACACCACCATATTAACTTGTGATTACTTTAGCTAAGCTGCACATGCTTTGGGAAACTACTGACTTTGTAAAGTAAACAAAAAGTCTATGTTATAAATGAATATCAAATATTTCATAATATTGTTAGGTTACTCGGTTTACTTGAAGGAGGGCATGCTTTACTGATACAATGGTCAGATTTGGATGCTTTATGTGATTAATGAAAAACTGTTATTTATAAATAGAAATTCATTACAACAGCTCTGGAACTGAATAGTGAGGCATTTATAATGACAATAGGGCTTGAACTTTATTCCAATGTGGCTCAAATTTTGAATTATTTGTAGGTTTGTCTGGCATGCTGTCAAGACTGTCTGGAGTGTCCCTAAGTTATGTATTATTATCTGCCCTTTTACATTTTCGGCAATTTGACCCATCTTATGGAATGTGTTATATACTTTTCTTTAAACTAGAAATTATTTTTGTAATGTGAGTATTTACTATAATTACAACATTTTGACTTGTTCTTTCTATATTTAATTATCATTTTATAGATGGCGCATTTGATATAACTTTGCTATAACTCTGTGAAATCTTTTTCAACTATTTCCACGGACAGTGTAATTCCAGATCTTTTTCTAGTCACTTCTGACGTGGGCATCTAACTTTTACATATACTTTCATCATTTGTACCACATAATAATATGTTTATTAATGTATCAATCAACCCATTCTGGAACAAGCAATTTTTTGTTAACCTATGTAACTCTGCTATATAACAAGATATAATCTTGTCTTTTTTGAATTATTTTATGAAGCTGACATCACTCAGCAAGTACATGTAAATAAATAAGATAAATACAGATGATTTAAAAGATTCTGAAGGTTTTGTAAAATCTGTACAATGTGTTGTTGATATCATTTGCATTTAAGTTTCTCTTTTTACTAACATACCAGACATTCTAGACCTCACTACATGATTCATCTTTCTGTAATGTTATTAAATATCCATCCATCCTCAACCCCTTTTTCCTGTTTTGCACATGGGGTTGGGGTGTCACTTTGGCAGTGACAATCATCTCGTTTACACCACCGAGTGGCTAGGCCTGCCATTGTAGTTCATTCGTACCACTCACTCGCACACCTACTCTCACCTATGGCCAATTTAGAGTGTCCAGTCCACCTACTGCATGTTTTTAGAATGTATCTCAATATAAAATTACTGTTCTTCTATTGTAACATTAAAAGCATCCACAAAGTCAGCAGAACCTAGAGTTTTGCATGTAAGTTACGTGCTGAATCCAGTTACCGCTCACAGTCTTTTCAAGAATGCACTACGTAGTATTTAATTTGAAGGTACTTATTTTACATTCACAAATACTATTTGTGCTGGTTATTACTCTGATGACTCATAATAGTGTGTTACGCTCACTCCATTTACTCACATTAATTTATGAACATAGATACACAGACACGCATGCCCATATACATGCAAATGTGTGTATCAGTCATTTGAAACTGTTTACATTTGTGATTACATAGATGATTTGGTTAAAAAACCTCAAGACTTGAAAACATCAGTTATTTATAACATATACTGCAAATATTCTCTCTTAAAGGGAAAATGCAAATTTATATAATTTACCCAACTCGTTAATATGCAAAATTGTATAATGTAAATCACTTTTCTTAGAATAGATCTTAGATTTTATTGTAAAAAAAGTTATTCCTAACAAGATGATTGCATGCCATATACATCATACACTTCAACCCCATTACACTATTTATCCAGCCCCTACCTCCCTTTTTTAAGCCCTTGTACTCTCTGAAAAGTCTTTGTGCAGTAAATCCACATTGCAGAAATTCTTCTCCCAGCATGATTACTATGCTGTCATTTGTTATACAAAAATGCACTCTTTATGGCCCCTGTTATGGCTGAAATGGTAGTCAAGACAGCAGTCTCCATAGTTAAAATAGCACATGGTCACTCTCACACATGCTGTATCATTTACTTTTATTTGTTCCCTAAGAATCATGAGACCGATATTTCCCTTCCATCTGCACAAACAGTTCATATTCATTGCTAATATGTATGGGTGACCTAGGATAACTATGTATAGCATAAAATCAGATAACGACATCCCACACAGAGTCAGCTTCCATTCTTACTTGCGCATCCTTATGCTGTATATGTTGTACAGGTCAGAATGCTCACTAGGTACACACACACACACACACACACACACACACACACACACACACACACACACACACACACACACTGTTACTGATGTGCAGAAGAGTCTGCATAGTTTAAAATGTCTGTGATTAGCACTTAAGATCAGTGTGTTTTAGCAGTCAGGTTTAAGTCATACATTTTTGTAACTGCCCTGTAACCTGTTAAGTGTCAGATTAGGTGCCAATGTTTCCATAATGATAAAAAGAAAACCAGTGAAACCACATGACAGAAAGTAGATGCATACACAGGTGTGCAAGCATTTGCACACACGCACGCTCACACACAGACACACACAGACACACAGACACACACACACACACACACACACACACACACACATACACACATAACTACATCTGTATACACTTCCATACCCATGTATATTAACATAAGTATACTTATAGGCATACATGAATATACAAAAATGTAGAGAGAGAGAGAAAGATAAAAGAGAGAGAGTGAGACAGCTATAGATAGATAGATATGTATACACAAGCTACATAAAGCTGCAAATTGCATGTGCCCGATATGGCTGCAGGTTTGGTGAGTAAGATGGAGAAAACATACAAAGCAAATAGCATAAAGGAGATGGGAGAAAGTTGCTTAACATATCAGCTGCCTGTTGCTGATAGAACTGTTACCTACATAGCTGGGTGACAAATCAGCTGGATCAGAGATGATGACCATAAAATGCTGCATCGGAAACAGAAAGCAGAGTGTATATTTATTCATACTGTGTATGGAGAGTATGAATGGGATTAAAACTTTATTCAAGTCAGCAAAATGAACTTCCTCTCCAAGAAAATCAGTGTAAATGCACTCCGTGTGTGTGAATGTCAGTATTGTAGTTAGAAACCGGTATATACAGTATATTTGATCAGGTGGGACACAAATACATTGCTTAACAGTTAACTGGAAGAGTAGAGATCATGTAATGATTACTAATGACATACACAGAGATACATCGACTCACATGCATGCATATGTATGCACACACACACACACACACACACACACACACACACACACACACACACACACACACACATACTCACTTGTGCAAATGCCCAATTATTTTTTGGTATTGGGTGCAGCTTCAGGTATTTCAGATCATGCTTGGAGTCTCTCTTTTCCTGCTATGATTGCCAGGCTCCTATTCCCCGAGTTTCTATTTGTATATATGAAAGAGCTTCTGTAACCAGTATTTCTGGCATCTCAGATGATATACAAAACTTTGAAGGTATGCATTGCATTGCAGTATGCCCAGAATAAAAGACATAGCCGTTAGAGTGTAATAAGCATGCTTGGTATGTGATTGATCAATGAGATGGAGGAAAATGAGGAAGATGGCAGATGAATCAGAAGAAAAACTCAATGAAATATACTCTAACTTTCTTGTGTGAAAAGTACATTTCAGAATATCAACTCATGGCAACTTTAGGAAGAGAGATTAGAAGAACTATTGGGACGGAAGAAAGGGAGCTCAATGATGGTGAGGTAAAAGAAAGACAAAGAAAATCAGTCAAACAACCAGTCAGTCACTCAGTCAACAAATAATGGGGCAAAAAGCATAGCAGGCATACAGAACCTGAGACTGCAAAAAATAAAGACCTAGGATTTCTTGGAGAACATAAACAGAAGCAGCTGTGACAGGAAGAACTGTGTATCAGCAGTTTTAGTGACTGGAACAAAAGGGGAAAGGTAAGTGATGCTGACTGCAGAAGCAACTCTGAATTTTACCAAAGCAGTACGGAGCAGGTATCTTCCCATAAACAAAAGTGCAGAAGTTGGGACTTTCTTTAATGTAGGTGTATCTTTTGAACACAATCATCATTAAGTCTTCAGGTTTATTCAAACTATATTAAACAGAAATCACACCAAACTAAAGTTCATTTCAAGACCATAACATCTGTATATTAGGCACAAGATTTCATCTTATACTTCTATATAGAAAAATGAAAAAAAAAAGAAACCTACCTGAGTTACTGTTCAGCCCACTAGTGGTGATGTTGTGAATATATATACATGTTCAAGGTGGTTCAAAACAATTTACCAAAAACATAGATCATAATAATTGAGTCACGGTCATAAGCAATTTGCTATGTTTTCTCGAAACAGATTTCAGTAAATTCAGATTGAGAGGAAATTTCGAGATGTGAATTTTCCTTGAGAGGTGAATTTCCTGAATTCCATTTGGAGAACACATAGCAAACTGAAAATATGTTAGGAAATTTGACCTCAATTCTTTTTAATACACAGAAGTGTTAGCTGGCCTGCTTTATTACCATTTTTTAATAAAAGCTAAAAGAAAGTGACAGTATCTAACAGCTTTAAAATCTGCAATTCACAAAAAAATAGCAGACTGTTATTCTTTTGTTGTTTCTCTGGCAGGGCAAAGTGTGTTACACCTTTCACGTTTGTCATCTGGTTTCTGATGCAGTTCTGTAGTGGTTGCATATTTGTGGCAATATGAACCTTCCCAACTGCATTGCAGTTCTTGTGTACAAATCTCATTATAACAGTTATCTTCATCTCCCTTTTAGAGAATATTCCGTTCAATCCATGTTTTATAAATTGAATTAAACACTTTTACTTCTTTATCTATTTTTTTGTTTTGGAGCACCAGATTTGAATCCTCCTCTTGTTCATAGATTATATAAATGGTGTAGAACTAGGGGAAAGGCAAGAAGAAAAAAATATACCTTCTAGTCAAAACATGTATTCATTTATTTTTGTCTTATCATTTTGAACCCACTGTCATTATAGTTTAGAATTTTGCATGGGGATAACAGTATCTTCAATGCCTTAAAATGATAACATTTAAGAGAAGCTACCTAGAAAATCTGCTGATAGTGGTGAGAGCCATCAGAAGCAGATCTGACTGTTCATAGGACTATATGACAAAAGACCTAAGACTGGATAGGTATCACAGATCAATACACAAAGGACAAATGCTGATTTCCTCCATTTCTCCTAATCCATGTTTTAAAGTATTAATAGAAGTCATTGTCAGAATACCAATCCCAAAAAGTAATATCTCATCTTTTACTATAATGTAGTTATGGTAGAAACAATCCTTCTAAACCTCTCCAAGTTTTTTATTGGATAAGTGGTGAAACAGTCAATGAGATAACATATGGGATACAGACTAGATGACTGGTTAAATGGCTATGGCAGGCCATCAGACAATTATTTGTAATTTTCCTCATGTAGCACTGGTATAAAAATGATGACCGTTCACTTATATTTCTTGTTCAAGTGCAGGTTTCCAACACTGCTGGAAGAGCAGTAGACTAATTAGCAGGTACATTCCTTGAACATCATATGCTGACTTCCCTTATTTTCAATTTTACAATGATATGGATTTAAACATAACTTCCAAGAGTGGTGTGATGGGCTTTGTCCCCTCACCCTTTTAATTATTAATTCTTCTGCATTCAAAAGTTGGAGTTCATTGAACTTCGTGAATAGTTTTCATAGAATTGCTTTGCTGATGTACTCTCTAATGATAACCAAATGAGTTCCAGTGGCTTAATTTATAATTTCAGCAATGACTCATAGAAATACTTGTTCTTTCTGCAACAACACAACATTATGCATAGATTTTTAAAGCATATTATAATGCAGACTATCTTCTGGAGAACTTTAAATGAAAAATGTCAGATGGCATACATTAAAGTCTCGGCAGCCAGGGGTTTATAGTGGTGACAATACTTGTAATATTATTGAAAAGCTCAAGAACTGCATGCATATACTATACATTGTGCTTACAGTTAAGCAGATGGCAGAGAGCTTTATGAGCAATGAATAACATATTCTGAACTTCCTAGAACCTGCCCATACCACGTATGTCTACATTTTTCATCCTATGAAACAGAAAGTTTTTTACCGTAGGTTCAGCTATGAAATGCCCTTTTTTGTATCAGACAAAGCAAGAAATTCTGGCTATAGAACTCTGAATTTCTAAAGGTTCAACCTCTTGAACTTGATAGGTCAAACCATTGAAATTTTTAAGTTCATGAACTATTCACTCAGCCTTTCACCAGACCTTCTGCTTCTTCAAAAACCACTTGACTGGCCCTTCTAAAAAGGTCCCAAGTGCACGGGTATATGTCCAGCACTACCTCAGAACTTGCCCTCCTCCATCTGCATTTAGTGTATGATTAACACATGGTTTTGTGTTCACATATACTCATATGCTAACACACTGCTTTGTACCACTGCATGATCAGGTGCATTAAACAGTATAATCCACATTACATTCTAAGCCTGTATTTATTTTTCTTTTCATAAGTATTTCATGGCGTAGTCAAAATAATTAATATGTAGTACATCTTATCAATTGCACAACATAAATGGTCCATTGCAAAGGTAATTGGTGCAAATTAAGCAAAAATTCTAAATGATATACCAACCATGGTAAGGAAGCAATAGTTAAGTAGAAGTGATTTCCCCTAGCATTGCCATATCAATTTGCAAATCAAGTTTGCTACTGTCCACTGACACAAGTTCAGTACTGCTTTGGAAACAGAAACCCTCACCAAATCCACCTGAATAGATAGCAGACATCACTGTTCAGAAGTTCACCACAAAAAAAAAATAAGGTTGATTACACACACACACACACACACACACACACACACACACACACACACACACACACACACACACACACACACACACACACAGTGTATGTCAGTACATGGATGCACACACACAAACACCTATAGCTGCACATACATGCATTCTGAGACATTTTGTAAACACAACTCACTGTATTACATGTTTCATAGTTAGTTTGAAAATCCTACCCTGTATTAATTTTATATCTGTTTCTAACAGTTTACATTGCCGTTTGGGGGTTTCTGAATGTATGTACTCTAGTAATATGCAACATCTGGTAGGATGACTCTGACCTCTTAACAATTGTAGACTGACATATTACTAATTTCTTGCTTGCCTGGTTGTACATCCTGTGATTTCCTCAGACCAAATTCCTTTGAGCACCACTTCCCCCATGTCATAGGTTCATAGGTTGGTACTAGGCTATCAGCCCTTGGGCCTATACAAGCCTAGCCATAACAATTCCCTGGCTATTTCTTCACACATTATTTACTTTCCTGGACCCCTTTCTAGCAGGGCGACTGACGTGATCCCTGGGGTGAATTTCCTTTCTCCCATCCAATCGTCAAGGTTCCTCTTGAAGAGGTCCAAAGAGGCACTCTGCTTGACATGTATGGGCAATCTATTCCAGAGTCTGGAGAGTCTCTGGGTCAGGAACCTATCCCTCCAGCATGTTTTGTTTATTGTGATGACAAGGTTTAGATCCCTGGAGCGTGTAGCTCTGAGAGATTGGGATTTCTTTAAGTGTAGCATGTCCAACAGCTCTGGGTTTGACATGGCCTTGTATGTTAAGCAGAGATCGCCTCTGAGCAGACGATATGCGACAGAGTACTGCTGGAGTTTTTTAAGGCGGTCAGCATAGGGCATCTGCTTTGGGCCTGTGATTCTTTTAGTGAGGTATTTCTGAGGCCTTTCCAGTTGTTGCAGATGTCTTGAGAGGTACATACCAAATGGGGCATTGTATTCTATAATGGGTCTAATGAGGGATGAGTACAGTGGGACAATGACCTCCTTTTTTCTGGATGAAAAACCCTTCGTGATGAGGTGTGCCACATAGAAGGATTTCCTGACTGTTGTGGCAATGTGGTTATCGAAGGTGAGACCACTGTCCACCTGTGTCCCTAAGTCTCTTATCACACTTTCTGTGTTTAGTGTACTGCCACCTATATGGTAATTCATGGATACATGTTTTTTCCCAAAGGGGATAACAATACATTTCTTGGCATTGAGCTTGAGCCTATGGCTCTGGCACCAAGCATTTGTTTCTGTAAGGCCCTTTTGTAGAGTATCCACATAATTTGGGGATTCAGTAATGGCTCCCAGTTTGCAGTCATCTGCAAACTTTGTTAGCCAGAGTCCCTTAGTGTTGACCTGTACTTCAGAGAAGTAGTTGCCAAACAAGAGCGGCCCCAGGACTGAACCCTGAGGTACTCCACTTGTCACTTGTCTGGAGCTGGATTTGGAGTCGGCTACTTTTACAGTGTGGGTTCTATCAGTAAGCCATTTAGCAACCCATTGGGTGACATAGGGATTAATGCCCAACTTAGTAAGTTTATCTATGATTCCAGAGTGGGGGATGGTGTCAAAGGCCTTGGAAAGGTCTAGATAGGCTGTGTGGACCACCTTACCCTTGTCCATGGCTCTGGAGACTGATTCAAAAAGTCAATCAGGTTCAGGAGACAAGATCGGCCCTTCACAAACCCAAACTGGGTGGGGTCCAGTGTTTGAAGGTCGCCAATGTCTTTGTTTATAAGTTCCATGATAATACACTCCATGGCCTTGCAGATAAGGCTTGTCAGACTGATGGGACGGTAGTTTCCGGGATCCAAGGTGGATCCCCCCTTGTGGATTGGGATAACTGTAGCTCTGTGCCACTCAGTGGGCATGAAACCTGAGGTGAGGCTATGATTAAACATGGCACTTAGGTGAGGTGCCAGTTCATATTGTAGTTCATGTAGTACACAGCCCGGGATGTCATCTGGTCCCATGGATGCTGTATTCTTGGCTTTAGAGAGTGCGTTTTGTACCTGTGTGGCCGTTATTACTGGAATTTGGCAATCTTCCGGTATTGAGATGGGCCATTTAGGGCGTGAGAGGGGGGTGAAGTTGGCACTGAATCGATCTGCCAGGATATTGGCAATATCCTTCGGATCAGTATATTTAATGCCATTCTGTTTTAGCTCAGAGCAGATCTGAGCATTGTCATAAGACTAAAGATCAAGCCCACTAGGTTGTAGTCATAAATACATAAGTTTAGAAAGATACAAATTCCACCCCTGAGTACTCTGAATCCATAAAGAGTGTGTGTGAATTCTGCAAAAGGCAGTGCTGTCACCTGCTACCAGGTGAATGCTACCAGGTGGTCTTTCTCAATGCAGCAAGCACAGACTCAGCTATAACAGACAACTATAGAGAACACTGAGCTGCTATTTGACAGGAGTAGGAAACCAACAGTAAAAAGATTTGCAAATATCTACTTCCAAGTCTCAGACACAAAGCACTAAAAGTAGTCAGTATGTGATGCCAGAACAGTAGATCTAGTTAACTGCTCTGCAGAGTAGAAACATATTTTCATTGGCTTTGGTTTTATTCTTGATTCAGTGTCCCTTAAAAAGTCAAGGAAAGCAGTAGCATTTCTTAATCCTGAAACATTTAGATTTTGCTGAATTTGTTTTTGTCAGAACCCCAGAAGTGGAAACATTTTCAAGGAGAACTTTTCTGGCTATATTGCAGTACTACTTAAAGTTTCAGTGTTCGTGCTGTAAGCAGTTTATACCCAATAGATCTGTGTTCATTTCTGCTTCGATCTTCTTCTTCCCAGTTAGGGGTTGCCACAGCAGATCACCTGTCCACTCATGACTGGCATTGAAGTTTTTATGGTGTCAAGTTGCCAGCCTGGCACCCAACCTTCCACGGAAGGCACACACACGCACTCATGCCTAGGGCCAGTATCCAATCCACCTACAGCATGTCTTTGGGAGAAAACCGGAGCACCCGGAGGAAACCCACGCAACCACAGGGAGGACATGCAGACTCCGCACAGAAGGCACCCCAGCCAAGGATCAAACTGGAGAACCTCTTGCTGTGAGGTGGCAATGCTAACTGCTCCACCACTGCAGAGGAATCATAAATTGTTGGCTTTGTAATAAACCGATGATCTAAAAAAATTATTTTGCATACTCTAGCAATTGCATTTTTCACACAGAGAATTAGGATCAGCAGACTACCTGTAAATGTATACGTTTTGCCAGTAGCTGGTTTATAAATTGTACCAGTATTTGGAGTGAGAGCTATTCTTTTTGAATTTCAGGCACATTTCTTTTAAATTCTGATGATTGCATTGTATCCTAGGTCTCCTATGACTGGCATTACTTCTCCTATGATAAAAATGGAGAGGATGCAGAACTTCTACCGTAATTTTATTGGCATTTACAAAACCATACTCTAATGTGTACAGTAAACAGTTTTACTATTGATTTGTGATGTCTGCTGAACAGAGTCTGAAACATATTGGACACTATTCTAAAAGAGTAGCTCTCAGTGTAAGTGATTGCTTTAGTTATAGGCCTTACGCCAGAATAAATCACTTACATTGAGAGTGTCTTGTGTAATTTAACCCCATTGTGTCCTGTGATCATGGCTGATAAAAGTTCTAGTTAAAAAAATGTAACTCATTCCTTTTTAAGCTTTTTCACTTTTTTCCATTTATATGTATAGTTCATTTGTAGCATCCTCTATCAATTCTTGCAAACAGGCCAGAGCAGACCTCTCAACTGTCCCTGATCTTCAGGGACATCCCTGATTTAGACTCCAAATGTAGGTCTGTCCCTCTTAATCCCTCTTAAAACTGGTGACTGCTGAAGAAAAAGTGGTGAATTGCCCTTAATAAATAATGATAGTAACTCAGAGTTATAGAAGTTTTACGTCAGAAAATCTATATTAATCCGCATTCTCTTATTCTGCAAATGTTTCAAGCTAATAGTACAAATATTAAAAAATGTCCCTGATTGTCCCTGATTCTGTTGAGATTTGTCTCTGATCAGTTGAGAGCTATGGGCCAGAGGCCTAGTGGAACAAGTACTCTAAAAGTAAATACGTGTAGTAAATGAATCCTGGTGAAGCTCACAACATTAAAGTACAGACCACCACCACCCCCCACCAAAAAAATGTGAAAGAACAGGGACAGTAAAACAAAAAGTGCCTTCATCTCAGAGCAGTCTGAGGCTCCTTATATTTGAGAGATGAAAACACTTACTGTTTTACTGTTTTTAATAAAAAGTTGAATCGTTTCCGGTGTTCTCTATTCTTTGGCATTTTCTGTAGATAAAATAAACAAACCCACAAATACATAAATAAATAATTACATAATTGTGTTTTGACTGATGTTTAAATTGACTGTGTTTGGTTTCCCATCTATGTGACATGAGATGTGTAGTGCATTTCTGTTTTAGTTCTGTATTATGATAGCTTGCATGAATGACATTTAAGATATGCAGATAATATGAAATGAAAGCTCTTGTTTACGGATATGGCTCATAAGATACAAACAGTGAAAACTGTTTTAGTCACTTTAATTTTATATAAGAGGTCAGACATATTTTTATCAACCAGTGGAGAAGTTATTAACAATAATAAAGAGTTGAAGGAATGTATCTGGGAGGGGAAAGGATCGAGTTAAGTGGAATAAGTTGATTCTGCCAGTAGAACAAGGTGGTTTATGATTATTTGAGTTGAACAGATATGCAGACAAGGTTGATATAACACAAGCAGAAAGTTATAATTCTAAGTTCTAAGTGGAAATGGATGATGATGATGATGAAGGTGGAGGGGAGTTCATAAGGAGAGAAGAAGAGAGAGAGAGGATTTTGGATGCAGATCCTTGAAGGGGATAACAACAACCATTCAGAATATTATATTTATAAAGTTGCTGAAAGCATTCTAAGAACAAAGCCAACACAGGGATGGAGAAAGGAAAATGTTTCAGTAGGGGTGACAGCAAGTAGGGGGAAAGAAAATAGGCAAGATGAGGATGGAATCTACTAAAGAAAACTGACAAGATAACCAAGGTATTGGGAGCAAATCACCAGAGAGGGATGGACCCAAGAAGAAGTTTGGACTGCAATTTTGAGACTGCCTTCCCTAACAGAGACTAATACCAGAGTATTGGCAAACAGAAAGGTATGAGGAGTCCTAAGTGATAAACCTGCTCTGGTAGAGTTTTTAATCAAATTTAGAAGTGAAGCTGCTGCTAAAAAGAGATATTTGGTAGGGCATAGAAAACAGTGCATAATAAGTACAAATACTGATCAGAGAAGGTCAAGGAGGATAGAAAAGACTTGGAAGCAAGACTAGAAAAGCAATTTACAAGGCAACAATGGGAGGACATGTTTATAGCGCCCAAGTATGTAACAAAGTCTGGTAGATTTAGGATTTTTGCTTGAAAGTGCTTGTGTAGGTATTTTATACCTCAAGCAGACATCAAAGAATTTTTCCACAGATAGATATCAAACAATGGAGATGTGACGGGGAAGAAATAAATAACTGGGAACATGATTTTTGGGATTGTAATGCGCTGGCAGAGATTACAAATTTCCTGTAGAATATAATGTCAAAAATATTGGGGGAGCAAATAGCTGAAACTAAGGAAATAATTCTCTTGCGCTGGGACTCAGGATCTAAACTGTCTATACCTTATTAAGTTTAAATCTATTAGCTGCCAAAAAAGCAATTACTAGAAAGCAGAATTCAACATTTAAACCAGCCATATCTGAAATAATGAATGTTGTAAAAACAATAAAATAACTGAAAATGGGACCTTTAGAAAAGGGAAGGAGAAACTGCATAGAAATAAACGGAATTTGTGGGAACAATGCAAAATAATATTTAGGAGGAGGAGTGAGATTTAAGAGATAGCAGGACTTGAGTAATTTAAGTAACACTGGACTAAATGAGAATTATTATAAAGAAAGATAACATATATCTAACATATAATGTTTGTAAATGAAAAAAGATTAACATGGTTTGTTTTCTTTTCTATTAATGTATCTGTGCCTTGTCTTAAGAGAGAATTTAATAAAGGCATTTAAAAAACAACAAAAAGATTTTCAATGGGGTTTCTGTGCTTTAGAATTATTACTTGCATAATGTCTAATATTACAAAGGCCACTATTGTGAATGTGTGTGTGTGTGTGTGTGTGTGTGTGCGTGTGTGTGTGTGTGTGTGTGTGTGTGTGTGTGTGTGTGTGTCAGTGGCACAACAGATACACTCACCTTTGCTGCAGAAGGCTGTGTATTCTATTCACACACCAAGTAGCTCACTTGCTGACACTGCAGTGCAGCATATGGGGATTGTACTTCTGGATGTGCCATTCTTCAGATGAGACATTAAACCAAGGCCCCATCTGTTTGAGTTGGTAATAGCACAGATGGATGTAAAAGATCCCACAGCAGCTGCCGAGAAGAATTTGGGAAGTTCTCTGATGTCCCGGCTAACTTTCGCCTTTTTATATAAATTCTACCATGGATCTCCCTTGAAAAGAAGTTAGTCAATGAAGTATAAATAAATAAATGATTAAGTAATAAAATATCAGTCCTCAAAATAACTAAAAAAATGCACAAAACACTGAAAACTCATAATATCAGATTACAAAATATCTAGTAAGTATATCCAACTTAGAAACCAGTAACAGAATTAGATGAGGGGAAACAGCCACAACTGTCTGTGGTAACACAAAGGTGAAGGAAAAGGCAGCTAGCCAGAGGGAAGACAATGGATGGACTGAACAAGCACTACAGGTGGGAATGGAGACAAAAAGGAGTGGAATACCAAGATGGGGGATAGGAAGGGCTGTTCATAGCTGCAGTTTCTGCTAGCAGTGGCAGATTGCTCATCACCCTGGGTACAATTTCCGCTGAAGCTTTTCTTAATTCGTGGAAACAGTGCTGGCCAGGTACTCAACTTAATGGGTCATTGGAAAAAGATGTCTACATGGCCAATTCAGGGATTGAACCTCCTGTAGATAATCTCATACAGTATCTTTCAGCTGCTAATGTGTGACAAAGATGTCACCTCCACTGGCACTGCTGCCAGTGAGTACAACTGTTGCAGCATCCAGGGCAGGGCTACCTGAAGCAGGTGATGCAGGCAGGGAAGGAGGTGTGAAAGTGAGTGGGGTAGACTGGGAACCAGGTGCGCTGTGTGTTTCCTGTGCTGGTGGAGCCACTGCTGCCACCTGTGCGGTGCTGACTGGCCTTGACAGAGGGAAGGGTACAGGTAGCAATGCTTTTGCACATAATAATATAAACAAATGGAGAGATACAAAATCACCTCTAAACTAGAAAACTGTTACAACAAAATCTCTAAATTTGCCTCTAAATCTAAAAATACCACCCATCACTGCCTAACCCTAAAATCCCTGAATTGGCTTGAACTCCCAAACTGCCTAGACTATCTCCAACTCACTACTGCATATAGACTCATATTTCACCCAACAAAATGTCCTGCTCTTACATCCTTCCTCTTATACACCCAACAGAGCTCTCAGATCTGAGAATCAGAACTTAATTGCTATCCATAAACCTAAACGTCCTGCTGGCCAATTTCTCCTATCTTTCCCACTAGGCAAAAAATGGAATTCCCTTCCCTCCACACTAAGAACCACACCAAACTCAGAAAACTTCAAAACCCAACTATTCAAACACCTGTCCACTAAATGGAAATGTACCTGCCTTCACCCAACCTAATCAAAGGGGGGGGGGGTTCTCTCTCTGGTTCCCAAGCGCTACAACTCTCATAGTTGTCTTCCTATGAGCCTATCTAAGCTCTCAACAATTTCTATAGCTTCTCTCTAAGCTCTCAACAACTCCTACAGCTACCCTCACACAGCCCAACCTTGTAAATATTGCAAATAGCATTCTACTGTTGATGTGTGTATGTAAAGCATATTACATTTTCTTAAATGGTTTGCAATGTAAACTGTTTCCACACCTAACACATATCTGTTTTCCTCAAATGAAACTGTATGATCCCTACCTTCAAACTTAATGAATTTGTTAACTATGCATGATACTGAATGCATTTATGAGTAACTATTCTACATAATATTATCTTTAATATTAACTATCAGTTGTATTTAAATCGTATAATTGTATAATGCATCTTGGAGCTTTTCTCCCCAGGCCTCCACTGAAAATGGGTCAATTCGGCCCAGTGGACTTCCCCGGTAATCAAATTGCAAATAAATAAAATAAATAAATAAACAAAATAAACATATGTAATAGAAAGTATAGCAGAAAAGAGGGATGGGGAGAGAAAAGTACAAATACAGTAAAGAAATGAAGCTGATACTGTATATATTTTGATTGAGATACAGTTAAATATAATACACTTGAAGGATGGGAGGAGAAAAGTACAAATACAGTGAAAAACTGAACCTGATATATATATATATATATATATATATATATATATATATATATATATATATATATGTAGGCTATAATACAGTTGTTCATACTATGCTTGAAGGGTCAACAAAAACTTCTAAATTTAACAATGTTGTTAACATGCACAACTGAGAGGGGGACCTGAACCAATAGCCATCTTCACCTGCATTCATACCTCTCAACCTCTAAGTGCAAAAAATCTGGACAGAGTCAAAAATAAAGGGGGACAAAGGTCCACAATCAGGGATGGATTCTAAATACTGTTTTTATAAACTTAGAAATCTACAAGAATAACAAGTTTTGCATTACCATGTATTTTCTGAAGGATATGAAGTTTAAACTCAAATCTATGTCATTATTTAGTGGCTTCAGTCCTCAAAAATCTACTAGAAAACTACAAATTTTCTGAGGAGCCGACCAAACACATGAGGTAAAAACTGGACATTCTGCAAAATGTGGGCATTCGAGAGGTGTGCCTACATTCTGCCAGATCGAGGATTAACACGATAAGATGCTTGGATAAACCATCAAGTTTCCCTAGTCCAAGACTCAGGAATGATGTCTGAGACAAACAAGACATACAGAGAAGTTATGCTGCGCAGACACATTGCACTCACAAGGTTATAAGCAATGGAAACAATTGCATTGACAAAATTTGATCATGACACAGATGTCCTTCCACCCAAAAAATGTTGCTCATACATATTTCCACATTTAATGCCATACTTAATGACCAGAAACCTCAACTGAAACTGGCATTGCCATCAACACCCTTTTTCCCATGTTGTATGTGTGGTCTGCATGTCACATCAACAGTGACCATTGCCTAGAGCCAATATTCACACCACCATAGACCTGCCACTAAAACAACTGAACCCATAGGCATCTCCACAATGTGGAATCAGAGCCTTAACATACTGACCCACTTATCCAACTATATAAGAGGAAACATGCACAAACACACTAATAACATTTCGCAGTCATGCTGTTATCTTTGACCTATGGTAGTTATCATAGAACCGCAGTGGTGTATGAAAGATACACAATTTGAGAATGAATCCTTATAGGTTCATTGCTTCATAGGTAAGTACCAGGCAATTGATCTGCTGACCATTTTTAGCCTAGCCAAAAACTCTACTCAAATTTTCCCCCTAGCCTTAAGGAGAGCAAAACAAGACAAATGGGGAGAGAATTTGTCAGTTATCTTGGTTTGCCTTGAATGTGGCACGGGAGCTATTCTGCTTGACATTCGATGGAAGTTTGTCCCAGGGGTGGGGGATATGTTGGGATACTTTGATATTAAAAGCAAGGCAATCTGAATCAATTATATTTGGCCCACATTCTCTTTACCACTCTCATCCTCTCTCCCGCATAGCTACCTATTCATTTCAACTTCTTCAAGGGCTGCCGAAATAAAAAGAGCACTGCGTAATGTTTGTGAGTGGCATGTCGTGCTAGTTTATATATGTAACTTTACTTTCAGTATACAGATGGTGCCTGCTGTTTAGCTGCATCCTCCCATAAACCAAGGAGGTCAGGACTGCAGCATAACGTGTCACTGCAATCGTGCTGGCACTGTTTGCCCATGCATGGGATGCCAGTGGCACTGGTGTCACAATGGGATAAACAATTCCAGGCTTCATTCTTAAACTTTGGCCATTTATGGCCATCCTGCTGGAGCTTCTAGTTGTAATACTTATGCAGGGGGTGTAGAAAAGTTTTGGGCTCCTACTCAAACCACGTCTGCACTCTAATAGGAACATTACACTCTTTTTCTCCAGCTATGATGACTCACCTTGAAGAATCTTAGTGAAAAATGCAAGAAAAGTTGGCACCAAATAAGTCTCATATGTCACATCTATTGAGCACTGACAGGTGCACACAGGAAACTCATTTGCATGAAGCAAGACAGGTTCAGGAAATATAAGTACTGTATTATTTATAGTTCAAAATTACATGATCAAAAACATGATAGTTCTATATGCCTGTGTTTACTGGTAAGAAAAATCAGGCTGTACATCAACTCTGTCTACACAGGATTATATGTGGAATTGCAGCTCCTCCCTGAATGCACAGTGCTGCCTGCAGAGACCCAGGGATGTGCATGGCATTAACGGTTATGGAGCACAATGGATAGCAGGTGTGCAAGTTGCACAGATTGAGCAATTCAGAAACAATGCTGACCTGAGACCTAATTACCATAGTCGTCACACCCAGTCTGCATGATGGCAGGCTGTGAGCCTCATCGCATTACAAAAGAAGCTGTGAAGCACAGAGTTCTAACTAGCATGGTTGTTCATCTAGTACAATTTCTGATCGAGCCATCTCCCTTTCTCACCTGTGCAGATAACTGTGTTTTGCCATTTGTACATTGTTACTTGGTTTGCCTATGGGTACACACAGCTTTGTGTTGAATTGGTACACACTGACAGTATTTTTGCATATATGTCTATATCTGTATCTATCTATTTGTGTGTATATATACATATATATATACATATGTATGTGTGTGTGTGTGTGTGTGTGTGTGTGTATATATGTGTGTGTTTGTGTGTGTGTGTGTGTGTGTGTGTGTGTGTGTGTGTGTGTGTGTGTGTGTGTGTGTAGTGTATATATCTATCTATCTATATATATATATATATATATATATATATATATATATATATATATAGATAGATATATAGATAGATATATAGATATATATGTGTGTGTGTGTATGTATGTATGTACAGGTATATCTTTTATTTTTATATACTTTATTTTTTGTTTGGGCAGTTTCACACAATGCTGGGCAAAGCAGTGGCAATAAATGCCTCGTGCAGATACACATTTTCTAATGTGATGCAACACTTACCTTATTTAATATTCCCTTAATCTGAGCATCAACATTCAGCAGGGTTAAAATATGGTGTTTGTGCAGCTTCATTGTGTGGCATTTATATGTTTCTGAATCACTCTGCCATCTTGCTCCCCCCAATTAACATAAAACATGGTAATATTTTAACAATGTTGTTCATTACTATGTCATTATATGGCCATCAGTGTATACTGTGCCTACCATGCTATTTGGCCTGGCCATGTTGCGGAACTTATTTTCTGAAATGCATATACCATGAGAATGTCTGCTGTTGTGCAAATTCATTTACCGTGAATCAGAATTTCTGAATCCAGTCTAATGTTTGTTCTCATGCTTATTTACACACCTACTACATGATGAATTTTAATTGTATGTTCTTTTTCTTGGTCTGTTTTTTGTTTCAGTCCATTTCCAAATAATTTTCTTGTTCACCTTTTTACTTTTTTTCAGTGTATTCTCCCTTTATTGCACATTTGAACATTTATATTTGACTCACGTTTTATGTTGCATACACAATTACTAATTACTACTAATTTGATTTAATCTGCACAGCTTTTTTGAATATGGTCCGGTCTTTTTCTCCTAAAAAAGTTCCCTTGTTTTATTGTTTCTTATACTTACAAATATTATTTTGCTTATTTATAAATAATGCCACTCACCAAATTTACAGTCTCTGTCTTGTTCTTCATCTCTGTAAGATAAACATCTATATGCTTGGACCTTCTACTCTTCAAGCCTTCTTCCCAGTAGGATGCAGAAATATAGCACATTGCAAGTTTCTAAACTGTTTGGCTAAGTCAAGCACATTAAGAAATAAGCTGAATTTTTCAGTACAAAGATTTCCTTTTTCTGCCAAGTTTACTTCCAGTTAAAGAATTCCTTATGCTTGCAGTTGGTATATTGTTCCACTTAGAATTACACTTCTATACTTCCAACCTTGAATATAAATATATTTCTTCACTTCTGTATATATTTATTTAGTTCTGCAATATTTCTTCCTTTATGACAGCTTGCAGCATTGGAGTGAAAAATAAATAAGACAGAGAGAGACACTAAGGATATAATAGCTCACTGAGGTCTATATTCAAATTGAACTTGCTACAAGAAGAGTGTATTACTTATGCAATTTACCCTAGCTTGCTCATCAGCATTGAAGCTGCAGACCCTCTATTTAACACTAGATACTTTGTTATACTCTGTAACTACTTTGAGATTATAAAATATAGTTACCATGATAATCTTTTCCACTTTGATGACAATTTATACTGTTAATCTTATTATGCTATATGTTTGTGTGTGTGTGTGTGTGTGTGTGTGTGTGTGTGTGTGTGTGTGTGTGTGTGTGTGTGTGTGTGTGTGTGTGTGTGTGTACATTATGAAGTAAGAGCTAATTATTCTGCCTTTACAATGTCATGAGTTTTTTTACATCTTGTGACATAATCTCCAATTAGCTCAATAAAGGTTTTATTAAGTTGCACATTCTGAAGTCTGCCAAAAAAATGTGCATTGTCCATTACAGTTTATTTGCAGTGCTACTCTGAAAAAAACAAAATATTACTTCTCTGACACTTTTTGGATATCCTTTAACTGCCTAGAGATGTAATGGTACTCTTTGTCAAATATCAAAGGATATATATATATACTGTGCACCCCTTAAGGTACTGATTAAGACTTCAGTATTCATTATACATGTTTTAAACAACAACCAAAAGATGCGCTGAACTCAGGCTAGGCCTTATGCATCACCCTGCCCTGATTTTGTTCAGAGATTCATAGGTGATTATCAGGCTAATGGTCCTAGGAGGCCTTTTTAAGCCTAGCCATGTTTTCCTATTTGTAAATGACAGGATAAATTACCCTAGGGCATATAGCTGTGTTTAGGGAGCAGAGCATTTATAGGTTCATGGATGATTACTGTACTGCCTATGTATCCAGTGAAATGAATGCATCAGGCTTGTGATACCTTTAGAACCAAAACAGGCTGACTGCTGGTTTCGAAGACGTGTATATTGTTATTGGATGTGCACTCTCATAATTATGTACACATACTGTACAGTGCTTTTCCAATTTCTACAGCATTCTAAATTAAGTGTGGTGCACTGTCTGTTCTTAGAAAAGCTGGAAATGATCAGTACTGTTGTAAATAATCTGCATGCATACCAAGGAAGATTACTCCTAGTAACAAAATACAAGCAAATTCAGATTAGAAGATTGTGATTAGGTCACCAATCGTAACTCACTTACTATGCGTTCGAGAGATGGATGCCAAGAAATTCAACTTGAGAGCAAAGCTTGAGAGGTGAATCTTGGCTTCCATCTCTCAAACATATGATATGTAGTTATTATTGGAGATGTGATCATAATTCCTTGTAGTTTATAGAGATTTGTCTTCTCCATGTACTACAAATTAGTGAAAAGTAAGGTTAAAGAAAAAAAAATGCTATGTGTTACGCTGGCTTTGAAAGCAAGGAAAGCAGTGGGGGAGTGGCTGACATCTTTATGTATTACCTGTGTAAGGAAAGCTGTTTAATTAAAAATGCTCTGTGTAGTTTGGTACACAGCAAGTAGAAGTGGGAGTTAAAATGAAAACGGTTTTATCTGTTTCTGCTGCTGTTTACTGGTCAGTGCTGTCTGCATTTAGTGCATACCTGACCTTAACAACATATAGGGGGTGCTTAAGAATTGTTAAGCACCACTCTAAACATTGTTAGGGTCAGGCTTTGTGCTATAGCAGTGCTGAACCATGATCTAATTTGTCCATGTTTTGAGCATAATCATAGCGCAACATGCACTAAATGTAGTTATTCAGGGAGCAGCTAGTGATTTGTATGAGGAATGCTGCTTTTCTGTTTTATTGACCTGAGTACAGAGGAAGCAAATATGGGCTTTGATCTGGTATTCCATTAATTTCTTCAAGTGGTTATTGTGCTTCCTGCTTAATACAAAACTCTTTTGTGCAGAATTGTCCCTTGGAATTAGGGGAACAAGATAAGGAGAAAAAACAGGCTGACTCTGTTGGTTGATAGCTATTTCCCTTTCATCACTAGGCATCTTGACCCTGGATGTCAGAAAAGCTGCGTATCAAAAGCACATTGTCGGTAATGTGCTAGTGACTCATTCAGGATAGAGCTTATTATGGCGAAGATGAGTCAGTCAGGTAGCAGCTGTAAATCAGGATGACCTGGCCAGCAGCTGTAGCAGTAACAGGTTCAGACTTGTTGCAAGTTCACAAGTGTCTGCCTTGTCCCATGACAGTTCATTAAATGGGTTTTGTGTAAGAGAAATCATGCATGGCTCAGGCAGCAGTAGTGTCATCAGACAACTTGCCTTACATTTGTTCTAGACTAACAGATAAGCGGCTATATTCTCACTAACACAGCCTCATGGTCATCTGCATTATTAATTGTGAGGACAAGTGTCAGGCAATATGGTCTATAGCAAACAAAAAGATAAATACCAAGTTAAAAAAGGTGGAACAACTTTTTAGTTGTATTTTGTTTTACTTGCACTTCAGAAATGTTTTAATAAACAATTATTTTGTAGTCCATGTTGATATAATCTTATTTTCATGATGTTCACTGAACTGTATATAATACATTTTCTAAAAGAGTAAGAATGACAATAACAGAAGTATACCAGGTATTCTAAGAGGCTAAAGAAAGCCATGTTTGAGTTTATTATTATTAATGCAGTTTGTACGTTCCGTATTAGTTTCATCATATCATTTGTCAGACAATACGCAACTAGAGGCCTTGTTAAAGTTCACTTCTAGACTTCTTTCTTGTTCTTAATATTTATTTTTGTTTTGATTTTTACTGTAATTCAAAAATTAAAAAGCTGTATCTCATAAAAAATAAAAATTGGATTTAGAGGCATAAAACCAATGTCATTTTCATACACAAAACATGACTAAAAAGATATATGCAGCAAAATAAATATTTTGATTGCGTAATAACTTAGCTTAAACTATTTTCACTAAAGTAATAGTTAATATGTAAGCCGAGCTTTAATAAACAAAGACACTCTGTGATCCATTTTATAACAGTTTTTCTGCTGCTGGTAAGAAAAATCAGTCATTTAATTTTTATTTCTAAATAATTTCCTGAACCATTGAAAAGATTTTGGCCAAACTTAGATGAAATGCAGGCCTTAGAGCTTTCAGTAAAACAGGGCTTTTTATGATTACTTTATAGAACAAATGCAATATTAAATTATGTAATTCATACAGTAATGCTGAATATTTTGATATTGTTGCACTTGCATCAATGTTTTATATCCAACGATCAATTAACACATGAAGGTTTTAGATCTTAAAATCGAGGTTGATAAGTTTAGTTAGCTTAGTTATCCGGAAACAGTACTGCCTGTTACGTTTCAATACTAGCAGTGGTTGAAACCTGATACTGTATTTGTAGTACATTGCAAGAAACTTGATTTACTTGATTTTGCATTGTGATGACATTATTTAGTTGTAAAAGGAGCTGACCAATCAAAAGAAAACAATAGTTTTGGTTTACAATGCAATAGATTATACCTGTGTAGGTGTGTGCTTATGCCATGATATATCAATGACAGAAATAAATACACTATAAAGAATAGCACAGAAAGAGTCTTAAATCATCGAGTAAATCTATACACATAACAACAGCATGCACAGGTACCAAAAAAAGTAATTTTGAATTTAGAAAATAAAGTGCTGGTATGATCCATGAAGTGAAAACCCTGGCTCACTTCCAGGCTGCTAGGATGTGCAGTGACAGCTAATCAGGTGCCACTGTTAGCTAATCAGATCATTAGAGTGTATTGCTTGATTTATTAACATGCACTTCATGGGATGAAATATAATTACATAAAAAATTCACAAGAACAGAATGAAGATTCTGATGAAACTGGCACTTACCTGAAGAGAAACTGATGTTTCATGATTAAAATTAAAGGTTCAAAAGTGAGAATATTAGGAATCAGAAGAAAGCTCATACATATTTTGGATATAATAGCCTGAAAACTTCTCTGATCTCCAGGGGTTTTTATTTCAGTGCTATGCTTCAAATTGTTTAAGTGCCTCCAAAATGAATTAAGTAACTTGTATCAGTGGAAACAGATTTGTCTGCGGCATGCATTTAAGTATGAATAAACTAAAGATTGCATTTTTGAATGTTAAATATCACAGGCATGTGTAGCAAAAGCTAGCTTTGTGCATGAACTGGTCATTTCTTGCTGAAAGTCATCATATAACTACCAACAAAAGGCCATTTACCATTAAAGCCATGGTACACTCTGACATCAATCGTTCACTCCAGGATGCAAGTAGCATACCCGATCATGATGAGCCAGTTGTACGAAAGAAGTCGCCGGCAGCATGTGTAACAACGGATATCATAGAGGAGGACGTCTCAGTGGAAATGGAAGGATTTCCTTCTTTTCCACTACCTTTCAAACAATACGACAGGAGGACATGGGTCCAATCCAATACACCGTTGAAACGGAAAGGAACCGAAGAAATTTATCAACAACAACGGAAGGCCCTGAGGTCCATTGTCAGGACCTAGTCGTGAATCTATCCAGGTATGAACTTGATTCGTTTGAATTATCTGTCCTTAATAAAGGGCTGAACTTCATACCATCAGGTTTTTCAGATGTAACTGACTTAATTCTGGACATTAAGATGTTCACTAGGAACTTAGCACTTAAATTAATACATGGTAATGATATTGTGCAAACCAATAATACTTTATATAACAATGTTTTTAGGAAGCCATCCGTGTATGTACCATCTTTACCACCTGTATTAGATATTTTTGAGCGTGCCTGTGAACATGATCTCCTAGAACTATATAATAGTGGAACATTCAAGTCAGAATTTACTAACATGACAAGAGAAGAAAAAACAGCCATTATCAGCCTGCAGAATAACAACCACATTGTGATTAGGCAGGCAGACAAAGGCGGAGCCATAGTGGTCATGGACAGAGATATCTATAACAATAAGATTGGAAATATGTTGGCAGAGGTCGACACATATTGTCTGCTAACAATGAGCTCTCTAAACACTTTGATAAAGAAAGTGCATGGCTTGTTATATGACATGTTGCTAACAAAGGTGATTGATATGGATCTTTACAGGTACTTTCTTATAGAGACTCCTACTGTACCCACCTTCAGAGGTTTGCCCAAAATACACAAAGGGCTTCAAAATCTTTCATTGAGACCTATAGTGTCCAGTAAAGGTTGGTTGACCGAATCAATTTCGATCTATCTTGACAAACAATTTAAACCAATAGTCACTGGCACTGAGTACATATTACGTGACACCCAACATTTTTTGGAGAATTTGGCTATGGCGAATACTAAAAGGAGCATAATGAAGGAAGATATTTTAGTAACACTAGACGTTAAGTCATTGTTTACGAGTATTCCCAATATCATTGGCGTGGATTTTGTTAGATTGTTTCTGTTAAGAAATGGCATTAACAACAATGATGTTATTAAATGGATGATGTTACTTGAAATTGTCTTAGAGAACAATGTGATGTGTCATGATGATAAATATTTTCTACAAAAGAAAGGGGTGGCGATGGGGACACCATGCGCCAACTCCTACTCCAATTTGGTGCTAGCCTATTGGGAGGATATATATGTATTTACTAATAGATGTTATCAGGAATATGTATTATTCTATGCCCGTTTTGTTGTGATGTCTTTTGTTATGGGGAGGTACTGAGTTACAACTAAAAGAGTTCATTAAATATCTGAACGGGACCACACAGTTTCTTGAATTTGAATGTGGGAGTTCAGATACCAGCATAGAATTCTTAGATGTCAAAATATCAAAAGGGCCAGAAGGGCTACATACAGAATTGTTTAGAAAAGCATGTTGGAGGAATGGTTTTTTACACCGGACCAGTATGCACCCAAAACATGTACACTCAAATATTGCATCTAATCAAATAATTAGAGCATCAAAGCTCACCACAGATGATGCAACCTTTCTGAAATATGAAGATAAAATAATAGATGAGTTTGTACATAGAGGATACAAAAGAGAGAATATACAAATTACTCCACAAATGAATGTGAAGCTGAGGACTGAGAAAGGCAAGCCCTATTTCCACCGGGGACCTATTTCAGATCCCTCAACATCAAGTCAGATCTGTCCACAGGTGCAGAGGTTAGTTATTCCCTATACTAATAGGAACAATCAGATACACAGAATTATTAATAAAAATTGGAAGTTTTTGCAGATGGATGATAGAGTGAATTCCTTAGTGGAAGATAGACCTAGAATAGCGTATAAGAATATGAAATCTCTTAAAAGACTTTTATGCTATGAAAGAAGCAATCAACATGATATGATTTCACAAAGGAAAGGGACATTTCCCTGTCGGTCATGTAACCAATGTAAATATATAGCTCAAGATACAATATTTACACATCCACACTCTGGCCGTATGTATAAGTTTTCGTTTTATGCGGATTGCAAGACAAGAGATTTAGTATACTTAGCGCAATGTGTATTATGCGAGAAATACTACGTAGGTAAAACTAATAGAAGACTACGGGAGCGGATAAGAGAACACATTTATGCGATCAATAAAGAGAACACGACCAATGCCCTAGCTAGACATGTGCTGGATAATGGCTCACAACATCATTTTAATTTTAGAGTCCTGGAGATAGTAAAAAGAACTAGTAGGTTAGGTAATATTAAGAACCGCACAGAGGAAATTGAGGGCAAATGGATCTTGAGATTGCAGGCACATCAACATGGGTTGAATGATAGAATTAGTTTAAAACCATTTTTAGCTACTAGGCCTTTTAAGCACTAGGAATACTTGTACTTTTTTCTATATATTTTGTATTTTTCATATATTGTATATATCCACATTGTTTTGAAATATATATATATGTATATGTCCATAAAACATATATATATGTTTTTATATATGTTTTTATGTTTTTAACATATATATTGTGTTTTTAACATATATTATGTGTTTTTAATGTTAGATATACTAACCAAGGCTTTGCCATTTGCTAGCAATGCTTTGATTGTTTTGTTGATTGTTGCCAAGACGCATAATTAATTAATTAATTAAGGGCGTTTACACTAAGAAGCATAAAACTGTTGAATTTCTGTTAGTTAGTGTTAAAGTCTGAAGAAGCGTCATTGAACGTGAAAGCGCTCACTGTTGTCCTGGGATCTTCGTGCAATAAAGGATTTTACTTCAAATTTTCGTGTGAAGTTTATGGAGTTTTTGACATCAGCACTGGTGCACTCCTGATTTTGTTTTTTACATTCATCATATAACTATCATTTTATTGATTTATTTGTTTTATTTTAAACTATTTTTTTCTGCACACATATATAGTATGTTGCTCTGGGTAATGTACTAATCCAAAATAAACCCATCTCAGATGTAAACCAGGTTGTACAGCAGTCTTAATCAAGCAATATTCATACATATTGACAGTAGATAGTTTCTGCGGTTATAACATTTGAGCAGCCACATTTACAAACTGCCATATCACAGATATAACTTGGGCTCTCAAGTAGAATACAGTTCAAACACAACATTCAGGAAATATGAAGAGACATACCTACAGAAATGGGCAACATTTAACAAGAGAAAGAAGTAAATCTTGGAGTTATGTCAGTCAAGAGAACAGGAGTGAAGCAATAGGTTCATAGGTTCATACTAGGCTATCTGCCCTAGGGCATTTATAAGCCTAGCCAGAATGTGTTTGGCTTTCGCCACCCATTTTAAATTTATTTTGCTATGCCCTTTTTCGAGGTTAGTATACTGTGCTTCTGTCTAACAGTGACACAGAAGTGATACCCGGGGTAAACCTACGATCTCCCATCCACTCATCAAGATTCCTCTTGAAGAGAGTCAATGAGGGACTCTGCCTAACCTGGACTGGGATTTTATTCCAGAGCGAAGGGAGCCACTGGGTTATGAATCTGTCCCTCCAGCATGTCCTATTTATTTCAGTGCTGAGGTTCAAGTCTCTCAAGCACGTAGCTTGATGGGATTTGGATTTTCTGAGGTGCAGCATGTCCATTAATTCCGGGTTGGACATGGCTTTATACGTCAGGCACAGATCGCCTCTGAACAGGCGGTATGCCACTGAGTAGAGCTGGAGTTTCTTTAACAGGGCAGCATATGGAATCTGTTTGAGCCCTTTGATCCTCTTGGTGAGGTACTTTTTGGGTCTTTCCAGTTGCTGCAGGTGTCTGGTAAGGTACATCCCAAAAGGGGCATTGTACTCAATTATGGGCCTGATGAGGGATGAGTAAAGAGGCACGATGACCTCCCCTGATCTAGATGTGAATCTCTTCATGATTAGGTGGGCTATATAAAATGTTTTTCTAACCCCTTTGACCACGTGGTTGTCAAATGAGAGATTGCTATCAACTTGGGTCCCCAGGTCCCTAATTACTTCTTTTGTACTTAATGGATTACCACCTATTTGGTAATTTGTGGGCACTTTGTTTTTGCCAAAGGGAATGACTATACACTTTTTGGCATTTAGCTTGAGGCCATGGCTCTGGCACCAGTTGTCTGTTTCTATGAGGCCCTTTTGGAGGATGCTTGTGTCGGCTGGAGAGTCGATTATGGCACCCAGTTTGCAGTCATCTGCGAACTTGGTCAGCCACAGTCCTTCCGTGTTGGCCTGTACCTCCGAGAAATATATACCGAACAAGAGAGGTCCCAGGACTGAGCCTTGTGGGACACCACTTGTAACTGGTTTGGAGTCTGACATGGCTCCAGCAATTCTAACCATGTGGGTTCTGTCCTTGAGCCAGTTTGCAATCCATCTAGTGACATAGGGGTTTATATTTAAGCAGGTGAGCTTATCTATAATGCCCGAGTGGGGTATTGTATCGAAGGCTTTTGAGAGGTCCAGGTAGGCTGTGTGGACCACCTTCCCCTCGTCAATTGCCTTGGTGACTGTTTCAAAGAAATCAACCAGGTTTAAGAGGCAGGATCTGCCCTTAACAAAGCCGAACTGGGTAGGATCCAGTGTCTGTAGGTCCCCAATATCTTTATTTATGAGGTCCATGATGATCCTTTCCATAGCTTTGCAGACCAAGCTAGTCAGGCTTATGGGGCGATAGTTTCCAGGATCCGTTGAGGCACCACCTTTATGGAGAGGGACCACTGTTGCTGTACGCCACTCTTTGGGCACATATCCTGTAGTAAGGCTGAGATTGAACAGTAGTTTTATGTTTAATTAGGTAACAATGGCCTTGTTAAAACAGAAACATCTCAGAAACAATAAACCACTTGGAAACCAAACCTCGAAAAATCTTCAGAAAACACCACAAAATTCAAAGGAAGACACAGAAGTGGCTTTAATCCATCTTTATTCTTTCCGTCCTGGTACCTCAGCTATTCGCCTTCAATGGGACACACTTTAACATTTTCAGTGTTCTTTTATATATGCATTAATTGATTAATTAAGCAATTAATTATACCAAACATTTTAACTCTTTCAACACTGAAACATTTTCCAAGGAAAGAAATACAATAATTTTAACCATTTGAAACTCATTTTTTTCTTAATATACAAAATTTCTTATGTTTGTTACAAAAATATAAACATAGAATAAATACTCCAAATTTACAGAATTAATAGATTTCATTTATACAATAAATTCTTTTCATTTAGAAATGCAATATAAATATAACATCCTATGAGTCACTTTAGCTTTTTAAACATTGCAAAACTTCATTTTTATTATATGCTAAGTTAACAAATGTAAGTTAAATTTCATTTAATCTCATTAAATCTCCAAATTCATCCCCTTAGGGAATAAAGTATGATATTCTATAATCATCATTGAATTTTGTGGTGTTAGAAACATTCAGATCTGTCAGTAATGTGGTGTTTTTTTAGCTGTCTGCTGTTTAAAAACAGAAACCTTCTAAGACAGGAGTAAAAATAATACTTAGTTTTTGCTCCGGTAACTAAGAAAGTAGTGGTCACGAAGACTAAGTCTATTTTCCGGATGTGTTGTTAAATTGTATCAGTGGATTTTGATGTGTGGCTATTATCAGGTAGAGGTATGTTTTAGCCTGCTTGTGAGGCAGACGTAGGAGTCTGTTATCAAGAATTTAAACAGAAAGGAAAGCACTCATCTTTTCAAAGAACTTAGCACTGATGTTTTCTGTAGGTAGTCAGTGTAATAAATCTATATATTTTGTTTGCTGTAGTTAGAAATGAGGTTATAGCTTTGGGAAACAGAAGCAATATTTGGAAGACTGCTTTTTCTGAAGTAAGAGAATACATTTAAAAATCACACTTCTACCTTTTGAGAAAATAAAAATGCAAGCGTTTTGGTTTGTTGCTTTTAGATTTAGTTTGCTGTTTGTGATATCTAATCTGAGAGACAGATCCAGTCATATACCAAAGTACTGAAAATGGCTTGCAGTATTAAATCCTGTATGGTCTTTGATAGATAAGCTTGCAGGAAGCCAGTAAGGGCATAGCTGAGTCCAACGGTTATCATTTTGCTCTTGTTTAGGTTGAAAGTGCGGCTTTTACATTGAAATACAGGTTCAATTCAGTTTAGATTCCAGTTGCTTTATAGTGAGATTTGAAAAGATGAGTGTCTACAAATGACCATATCATTAGTATTAAGAATTTTGCTGCTGTGGCACAGATTAGTGGGTTAGGTGAATGGATGAGAGAAGTGAAGTTAGTACAAGTCCTTCTTGACAGTTTGAGAAGGATTATCCAGTTTTGATGGAATAAAATCCACTAAGCAAGTAACTGGAAAACCAGTTGTGATCCTTTCCCATATCTTAAGTATTGCATTGTTACTAGGATATGTTGGTGGTAAACAAGGTTAGACACCTTTTTCAGTTCTATGGAAGACCTTTGTCTATTTGATGGAGTATTCAATCTGAAGGGGTCTTAGGCAGTAATTGTGTTTTTGCCTGCCTAGAAACAGTGTTGCTATCTAGATAGCATACCATATTTATATAGGTCTATATTATAAACATGAATGCTTACCTTATCGAATCCCTAAACATCAACCCATCCTCATCGAACCGCATAAACACCGAATGCCCTAAACCACGAAATTCAAAACATTGAACTATCATACTTGTCCCACCCCACCGCCTGCTACATACTACCTACACAAACAAATTAAATAAATCACATACATATACTAACCAAAACCTTACTTCTAACCCTAAACTAAACCCTACTTCTAACCCTACACTAAATCTTTCATATACCACCAAGTATGCACTTAACTTAACCCGCACCCTAACCCTAAGGTCCGTGACTATCGCACACTTACCTTACGGAGCTGTACCACAGAAGGCCAACCATGATGATTCAACATTTCTGGTTTTGCTCTTCTGGACATTCGATATTTTTGTGGTTCGATAAGGATGGGTTGACATTTAGGGATTCGATAAGGTAAGCGTTCGAGTTACTAATATAGACCCATTTATATAGTTAATTACAGTTTTTGTGTGTGTGTGTGTGTATGTGTGTGTGTGTGTGTGTGTGTGTGTGTGTGTGTGTGTGTGTGTGTGTGTGTGTGTGTGTGTGTGTGTGCATTCAAATCACAGAATTGGGAAATAGAGTGAGATGAACCTAAACTTCAAAGCAGACCCTGGAGAACAGATTTTATAAAGTGATGGTTGCAGCTGTTTTGAGAAGTGAAGCTATATATATATATATATATATATATATAATATTGAATAATATGAAGTCTGTAACTCAAATGAATGCCATTATTTAGTGACTTCAATCCCCATTGATTTGCCAGAAAAACTAAAATTGTATGAGGGGCAGACCAAAAATATGAAGCAAAAATCTGGACATTCTGCAAAAATCTGCACAGTTGAGAGGTATGTAGTTGGGGGCATTTCAGCTTTACTAAATGAAGGGATGTATACCATGACTTGAAGACATTTTGTTAGGTGTACTAAATTATGAAGTCTAGCTGGAAGTGGTTGTCAGAAAAAAATGACTGGGTCTAGTAGGATCTTTAGTCATCTAGTAAAGGCACACCAAGAAAATGCTTTTAGAGTGTAATCCCTGTGAGGATCAAGTAAACTAACATTGATATCACCTTGTACAGAGTAATGTTTTGTTAGTAGGTACAGCTTTTTGGAGGACAGATTGTAAAATGTATCATAAGAAGTAATGATAAGTAAGCTATTGTGACAGCTTTTACAATTACCTTGGCAAATTGCAGGTATAATTCCATTTAGAGTATGGTCCTTTATGTAGCACAGCTGAAGTAGAAACTTGCAGTTGAGATAACATTTGTATAGGAAGTTTATTTCCTCACCTACCTTTTTGACTAATCTTGAAAGAGTCATTTGTAACCTTGGAAGAAAATTTATAAAACGAGAGTGCTATCATTTATCCAGGGGCTAATGATGGCAACAAAATTTAGGAGACTGTTATTGAAGAATGAGTTGAGTAAAAGTCGCTTGTTGCATGCACTGTTCACATTTAGAAGACAGCCTTTGATACTGAGTACATTAGTGGTTTGGATAAATTTGTGGAGAAAAATGCATTTTGAGGAAGAGGACAAGGAGAAAGGATAACAAATGTATTCAATTTTGCATGAATGTTGATTGTTATAGTTGCCACTTTTCTTTTTAAAGATAGATAAGGAAAGAGCAGTTAATACTGGAAGATGAGAATTTGGGAGAGGCATGATGTGATTGTTTTTTTTTTTTTACTTTACAGCTGAGGGCAAGTATGAACTAGTTATTGCAGATATTAGGACAAGTGTATTAAACTGGAAGGCAATAGGTGTGATAGTATGATCTGTGCAATGAAAGTAACAGAGTTATAAATGCCGAATTGTGAGAATCACCTTTAATTATTATGGTGTTCAGAGGTACAAATATAGTGGTTGTTTTCTGCTGCATGAGAAGTAGTGGTCTAAAAATATTCTACTTGCATCAGTTTCACATTACTATAAGGCCGAGTGTAGCTTGGTATTAAATAATGCAATGTATTCCTTTTTAATCAGTTGGCAGAATGATGACAAGATGTTTCAGAAAATATCTGCTCTAAAGGAACAAACGGTAGTATGTGATATGGAATCTGCTCAGCAGAATTATGCAGTGTAACACTCAGAAAGCACAGTCTTAGGTATTTGGTTCTGGAATCTATCCCCAGAGGACACACCACAGCATTTGTTTACTGCAGCCACTGCCCATCTCAGAGGCTTAACTACCTCAGATCCTTTTCCTTCTGCATTGCCCTCAGTTCCACTCCCCCTCCCGGCCTATTTCATACTGCTGCTGTAAGTGCAGCACTTTGCATTGCTTTGCACCGAACCTCAACAGACACCTTTCTGAGCACTTGTTCAGCCTTTCCAGTCCTTCTCTAAGCTCTTATCCCCAAATTTCACTGTTACACTCATCGTTGTGACATTAGCAAAAAGGCTGATCCTGTTCTCTGCTGCCTCAGATATATCTGAGTCAAACATATTGAAAAATACTAGCATCTGCCCACCATGTGGGTGATACCCCATTAGTTAGTTTCCTAATTCCTGTGTTTGTTCTCCTCCCCATGATCATCTCTGTCCTGCCATTCAGCCATGCAGTTATTTCTTGTATTTAGGTCCTACTGCCAACCTCTCCAGTTTTTCTATCAGCTTCTTGTGTGGAACCTAGTTAAAGTTCTTACTGAAGTGTAGGTAGGCTATGTCTACTGTCAAATCCACCTGTAACCCACTAATAAAACTGAATCAGTTTTGACACTGACAGCTCCCTCTAGCCAAGAACCCATGTCATGGAGATAGTTCCAATCTAGAAATGCTGCCAGCCTTTGTCTCTGGATCCCCTCCCCAACAGTTCTTGCCTCTGTTGTTAAGGTAAAAGGTCAGTAGTTGCATGTATTTATTTGTTTGTGCTGTCCCAACTTGCACAAGTGTACCACACTTGCTATATTCCATTCATCTGGAACTTCTGCACTAGCCAGTCATCTGTCTTGGGTGGTTGCCAGCTCATTAGCCAGATGTTTGGTGACACTGAAAATGCTGCCCGTCTGGTCCTCATGGATTATCTTCCCTAAGAACTGCAAGGTCCCTCTCTACTTCTTTCCTCACTGGTGTCTGCTTGTCTTTCTATCCTGCCTCTATATGAACATGGCACCATTATTTTGCTTACATTTGTGAAAACTGAAGTAATTTATTGTAGGTGTGTACTAGGCTAATGGCCCTGGAGCCTTTACAAGCCTAGCACATAGGATTACCCTGGCATCATGCCACCCAACCTTAGTTCCCAGTGCCTCTGTCAAGTAAAGCCACTGGAGTGATCCCTGGGGTGAATTTTCTATTTCCCATTAACTCATCAAGATTTCTCTTGAAGAGGGCCAGTGAGGTGCTCTGCTTGACATGTATGGGAAGTCTATTCCATAGCATGGGCAGTCTCTGGGTTATGAACCTGTCCCTCCAGCATGTTCTGTTGATTGTAGTAATGGGGTTGAGATCTCTGGAGTGTGTAGTGCGGAGGGATTGAGATTTCTTTAGATGTAGCATTTCTAACAGAGCTGGGTCAGACATGGTTTTGTAAGTCAAGCAGAGATCGCCTCTAAGTAGGCGATATGAGAAAGAGAATAGTTGGGGTTTCTTTAGTCTGTCCATATAGGACAAATGTTTAATGCCTAGGATCCTCTTTGTGAGGTACTTTTGTGGCCTCTCCAGTTCTTGCAGGTGTTTAGTGAGGTACATGACAAATGGGGCATTGTACTCGATGACTGGCCTAATGAGGGAAGAGTAGAGGGAGACAATGACCTCTTTCTTCCTGGATGCAAAACCCTTAGTAATGAGATGTGCCACATAGAAGGACTTTCTGACCACAGTGGCAATGTGGTGGTCAAAAGAGAGGTTGCTGTCAACCTGTGTTCCCAGATCTCTTATAACACCTTCTGTGTTCAGTGGACTACCATCAATGTGCTAATTCATGGGAACCGTGTTTTTCCCAAAGGGGATGACAACACATTTTTTGGCATTTAGCTTAAAGCCATGGTTCTGACACCAGTCATTGGTCTCAGTGAGGCCTTACTGTAGGATGTCAGTATCACTCGGGAAATTAATAATAGCTCCCAACTTGCAATCATCTGTGAACTTTGTCAGCCAGAGTCCCTTTGTGCTGGCCTGGACTTCAGAGAAGTAGATACCAAACAGGAGAGGACTCAGGACTCAACCCTGTGGGACTCCACTCATGACTGGTCGGGAGTCTGACTTGGAGTCAGCTACTTTTACACCGTGGGTTCTAACTGTGAACCAGTTTGCAACCCACCTAGTGATATAGGGGTTGATGCCTAGCTTAGTGAGCTTTTCTATGATTCCTGAGTGGGAAATGGTATCAAAGGCCTTGGCCAGATCAAGGTAGGCTGTATGAACCACCTTGTCTTCATCCACAGCTCTGGTGACTAACTCAAAGAAGTCAACCAAGTTGAGCAGGCATGATCTACCCTTCACAAAACCAAACTGTGTGGGATCCAGTGTTTGGAGATTCCCTATATCCTTGTTTAATAGGTCTATGATGATGCGTTCCATAGCTTTGCATATCAGACTCATCAGGCTAATGGGGCGATAGCTACCAGTGTCTGTAGTCACTTCTCCTTTGTGGAGAAGGATGACTGTAGCAGTGAGCCATTCGGTAGGGACAAAGCCTGAGATGAGGCTGTGATTGAACAGGGCACACAAGTGAGGTGCCAGTTCACTCTGTAGTTCATGTATAATACAGCCAGGCATATTGTCAGGTCCCATAGAAGCTGTATTCTTGGCCTTGGACAGTGCTGTTTTAACCTGCACAGCAGTAATACTGGGTGCCTGGCAATCTACTGGTATTGTGACTGGTCCCTGGGGGGGGGGTAACGTTGGCACTGAATCTGTCAGCCAGTATATATTGGCAATATCTGTTGGCTTGGTATAGGAGGTACCATTGTGCAGTAGCTCAGAACAAACCTGGGTATTGCCGTGGAGATTCTTTACATAACTATAGAAGGTTTTGTGGTTGTCTTTACTATCTGCTGCAGTTCTGATTTCATAGCTAACTTTAGAGGATTTGATGAGGGATCTCAACTTTTTCTTGCGGCTGATAAGGGAGTTTTTCCAGTCTTGGGACTTCACCTTATTCTGCATCAGTTTCCTCCTTCTGTTGTAGAGTTTGTTTATAGCAAGGGACCACCAGATTGGCTTCCTTTTTTTGGAGGTGTGCATCTTGGTCCTATTGGGTATGGTGAGATCCAAGCATCTGTGTATATGTTCATACAGTGCAGTGATGTATGATTCAGCAGTCATGCAACTGGTCTCCATTTGCATGTGCGCCGTGAAGTTAGCCACCTCTGTATTTAGGAGCCAAAAGTTAGCTTTGGAGAAGTTTTTCATGGTGGTTACCTTTGTGGGGATGGGGGTGGGGGGGGTGGGAGGGATGTGGATTTCCAAGGTGATTAGTTTGTGGTCAGATCTAACCAGGGAGAAGTTGACTAGTGGTGTAGAGCAATGGTCGCCCATGTTAGTTATGACCAGGTCAAGGAATTTGCTACCTCTAGTGGGGGTAAGAACGAGCTGGTCTAGGGCACTGGAATTAATGAATTCCAGGAAACGTTAGGCAAGTGCATTGATACATGAGTAGTTTTCCCAGTTAATGAAGGGGTATATGAAGTCACCCAGTATGAAAGGCTTAGGTTGGACCCTAATATTCTCCAGCATGCTTAGGAACGTGGACTTTGAGTCTTGCAGCATGGTTGGGGATCTATAGCAGGCTAAGACCTGAATTTCTGTCTTACTCAATGTTAGCTTCACCTGAAGTATCTCAGATGTATTATGTCGGGCTACCAGTGTGGAGATGTGCGCATCCTTTATGAATATGGAAACACCACCTTTGGATCTTTGGTCCAAGTTCTGGGGCCGAAAGGTGTAAAATGAGTTATAGCCTGGTAGTGCAGAGGTGCTTTCTTCTGTCTTGAACCAGGTCTCTGTTACGGCACAAATGTCAATGTTCTCCATTTTAAGTAGTGCTTCGAGTGAGTGCATTTTGAGATTTAGACTTCTAGCATTGAGCAGCATGACCCGCAGATTGCATTTGTTTGTAGTTGTTATGGTGGCAATTTGGTCTGTGGAACACCACCTAAAAAAGGCACTATAGGGGTGGCAAGAGCCTTGGCCAGTATCCGGAAACCCAGGGGTGACAGATGCAGGCCATCTCTTGCAAAGCATCAAGGTCTGTCAATCATGTCATCCCAGGCAGCCAGATACTGGATCCCCTTAGAATGACACCAGAAACTTAGCCAATTGTTGAAATCAATCATTTTCTGCTTGTATTGTGGCATCATTCTGGGTGATAGTAGAATACTGCTCAAGGCTAGGGTCATACCCACCTGGGCTACATAATCCAAGAGCTTCTCCATGTCTCTTTACATGTTGTCCAGGGAGGTACTTCTCAGGTCATTCACATCCACATGTACAATGACAGAGTCATATTTGTACCTGTTGTTGAGGGACCTGAATGCATGCATTATGTGGCAGATCCTGGCACCTGACAGGCAGCTGACTGTTACTTTCTCCTTATTCAATCTAGTGAGTGGGACATCAGTGTACCTCACTATCCAGTCACCTATGACTAGTATGTTGGGCATGCTGTTTTGCCTTAGAGGCTTTGGTTGAGTGGCACACTGTTTAGGAGAACCATGTGTCTCGTGATTAGTGTTGTGGTGGTTGAGTACGTTTCTGCCTTGGAGGTCTCTGCTGTTTGGGTAGATTTTTATTGAGAGCCTCCATAAAGGTGGGTGTGCAGTTTGTGTTTTTATGTGAAGTCAGTGCTGGTGTGTGTTCTGGAGGGCTATGCATTCCATGTGGTGTGGTGCAAGTGTTGACCTTCTCCTCTTAACCATCTATTCCAGTCTTGGCTGGAGAGTGCGTGGCTTTCAATTTGGCTGTATAAATGCATCTCTCACAAGTCTGAGTGTTGGGAGGTAAGAGGAGAGGGTTGTCAGTGTACATGAGGCAGTTGCTACATTGCCTCAGGATGCCCAAGTTCACCAGGTTAATAGGAGAAAGCACAGGGAGCTGACCTTTAGACATGCCTGGAGAGGTGGGCATTAATAATAAGTACTGGAGCTGTTTTCTTGTAGAACGTTTAGTGCTGGTAGCACATTTGTATGCTACAATAATTGCTACAAGAAGTTTGGTAAAGTGCTAGACTAATAAGCTAGTAAAAGTGCAGGAGAAGAGAAATCTAGTAGATCTAAGGGAAAAATTGAAGAGCAGACTTTGGCACCACTCAGAAGCTTACAAACAGTCCTGGTTACAGCAAATCTGTATCTGGACTAGACTAGTTACAGGAAAGGCGGGAGACAAGTGCAAACACTGGCTTTTAAACCAGAAAGTTGAAAGAGATGGAAAAACTGCCCAAACGGCCAATAAACTACAATTTCTGGGCCAGAAACTACTCATGCTTACCACTCCCACTGACAAGCGAGAAGGCTTCCCTCCAACACAGAAAGGCTTGGTGGGCACAAAAGCCTTCATACAGTTCTGGATAGAGCAAATATGTATCAGGACTAGACTAGTTACAGGAAAGGGGGGAAAGCACAAACGTGGGCTTTTAAACCAGAAAGTTGAAAGAAATAGAAAAACTGCCCACACAGCCAATAAAATACAATTTCTGGGCCAGAAACCACTCCTCTTGTGGTAGATAGGCTACCTAGTGGTTACCACTCCCACTGATAAGCTAGAAGGCTTCCCTCCAACACAGAAAGGCTTGGTGGGCTCAGAAGCTTACATATAGTTCTGGATACAGCAAATCTGTATCTAGACTAAACTAGTTACAGGAAAGTAGCAAGTTACAATTTGGATTGAGGTCTTGCCCAGAGTTAGTTGCATTTGGATAATCTTAGATGCATTATGCTGAGCAACTAGCCTGGAGGCGTGGATATCCATAATAAATATGGACACGCCTCCACCTTTAGTGTTTCGGTCCAGGTTAGGTGGCCGAAAGGTGTGGTATGAATTATAGCCTGGTAATGCAGGGGTGCTCTCTGGAGCCTTGAACCAGGTCTCTGTCACTGCACAGATGTCGATGTTCTCCATTTTAAGGAGTGCCTCAAGTGAATCAGTCTTCTAAGAACTCCAGCCCATCTTTGCTCAGTTTGGTCAGTTCTGTCTTTCCCTTCCTTATTTTTACTGTATCCCTAAAAAAGTTTTTGTTTTCTTTCCTGATCCCTTCTGCTAACTCCTTTTAAGCTTTCACCTTCGCTGCTCTCTTGGTCTTCATTATAATTCTGTTATCCTTCTTGTATCCTGCCTCCTCCTCATCCCTAACGCACCATTTTACCTCATGTAGGCCCTATATTTTGCTTTACTCGCTAGTCCTTTTTTTCTGTGTAGATACAGTATTTTTATTCCCTTTATGTCTTTTTGCCTCTTTCTTACAGCTTTATCCATGGCCAAGGCCCATGGCTTCTTTACTCTCTTAATTTGCTCCTAGATTCCTAACTTATTCTGTACCACCTCTACAGCAAAGCAAAATCCACTCTTCCAAAATCTCAACCACCATCTTTGTATCTGTATTCCTATACTAACCCCTTTTTTAACCCACATAGTGGCATGATCATGTTTGTCTAATAGAGCCATAACCTGGACATCCATGTCATTCTCTGCATTGGTTAGGACCATACCCAGAGCTCTATATTTTCTGATATAGTCCTGCTTGATTTGGAGAAGACAGCATGTTACAATACTTCAGTCAGCTCATGCTCCTCTCTGTGCTGGAGCCTGGAACTTCCCAGTTGTTTTCTGGCAGATTTAGATCCCCCATGACTATTATCATCTGCTTTTTACCCACTCATTTATTCTCTCTTCATTATCTCATCTTCCTTCTCCTCACTTCTTGTGTCTACAGGATGATTCACTGCATCAGTCTCCCAGCTCTACTCATGTATTTTACCCTATCAAGGTATGTAATGTGGCTTCTGAATATGGCTAATCCCTTCTCCATTCTTTCTCCACTCTGATCACACATTTGATGCCATATGTTATGTAGAGTGCCTCTCCAACCTATCTGTTGTTGCCTGTCATTCCTGAACAGTCCATATTCGGACAACTCCATGTTCCAACCCCTCTTGTCACTGGCTCCTGTTTCTTTGATTCCATCATCCTTGTCGTCTGCAGAACTACTTGTAGCTCTCCTGTCTTCCTAACCAGAACCCTTATTCCATCATCCTTGTCATCTGCAGAACTACTTGTAGCTCTCCTGTCTTCCTAACCAGAACCCTTGCGTTGCAGAAAAAGACTAATGCAGAGTGCAGTTACCAGGCACACGTAGAGTCACTTGTTTGTTCCTCTGCTATGTTCTACATCGCATTTTACCTTCTCTCTCTGTTTACTGCCAAAATTCTTACATCCTGGTGTGTTTGCAACTGCCCCTACCACGTCTTGATTAAAACATAGGTGGATTTCTTGTAAACAGGGTGGGGTGTTGCACTAGCGTGGCCTAGCATTAGAAAACACACACGTACACATGCAAAAACACAAACTTGCACTTGTATGTGTGCGTGTGTGAATCAATCATTCACTCATTTTTTTGTATTTAATTCTTGAATTTATAAAGTTATAAGGATAAAACTGCCTGACCTTCTCTAGAGTTATTTGCTTAGAATGATGTCATTGTTAGTGTTGCCTTTGAAGGTAGTTAACTTTGTCTCTGTGCACGTGTCAGATGTGAACTCCTTTGTTATGTGATTCATTTTCTATTCAAAGCATATCTTTAAGTAGCCCACATTAATGTTTACTTTAAAATAAAAATACTGTCACTTTTAAATTGCATAATCCCGTAAAGGAAACATTTGGTTCCCTATTAAAATGTTGGCAGTCGAAAGGCAAAGTGCCAAAAAGCCAAAAAAAAAGAGACCAAAAACCCAGAGGAGAGTGAATCTCTAAAATGACTCTTCTCCTTAAAACTTCTTTTTTGTGTGTGTGTATACAAACCCCCCTGCACCCCCCCCCCCCAAACTTATATATACTAACTCTGAGATCACCATACCTTGGAGAAAAGGGAATAATCTGAGTAATGCCACTTTGGACTTGATATATGTGAATCCAATCTTTTGGCCATTTAGTCTCCATATTTTGGGACTGTTTCATCCAGGTCCCACAATTTCAAATGGTTACTGAAATGTTTACAGAAGTAATTTGCTTTGTTAGGGCGAAGACATCTAAGTACATTTGTACATACTTTAGAGCTAGTGTTATAAAGGATGTTGATACAGTGGTGTTAATGACCCATCGGACCGTTGCCAAATATAATCTTTAGTTCAGATGGGTATGCTTATAGGTTGCTCAACAGAAAGGATTGATTTTATTTTATAGTACAATGAGTTGACTTTATTAACAGCTATCCTTGAGGTTTATTTGAGATTTAGAAAATCTTCATAACTAGAGAGGTTAGTCCTTTTCCAAGGTAAAAATTGTTTATTGATATGAGGTAGAAAATCATGTTAACGCAGAAGAAGTAAGTTGCAGTTTAGCCAAACACAATAGCATGTTTGCCAAACTAACTTTTCTGAGGAATGATTCGTGTCAGAAATATGGATTCATTATCAGTGCTTTTTCATATCTTGCTGGACAGACACACAAGCATACACAACACACACACACACACACACACACACACACACACACACACACACACACACACACACACACACACTTAAAAGTGTGATGTGATGTGTCACTGTCAAGATGATCTTTGCGAATAAACAGCCGTCAAGTACTTACTGAGTTCATCTGTGCTAACAAGTGAGGAATAGCAGAGATCTACCATAATTGATCATTATGTGAATTGTAGGCACTCTAACCAGATGACTTGCAGTCCAGACTGTCAGCGTGAGTGGCAGACATTTAATTTTACTCACATAACTATATGATACACGGCATGAGAGATTTATAAACTAGGCATGCAGTTTATTTACTATATCATGTTTTAGAAATAAAGTAGCAAGCAATGAAGACATGGTAGAATTCTCAGAGTTTATATTTCAGCATGAGAGCAACTTGCCATTTTTCCTGTTTCTTTATTTAGGAAGCACATGGCTACTATCCTCTTAGTACCCATTAGGCTTGCTGTTCTTTCTATGACTAGCCCAAATCTCTAATGTTGCCTGCAGTCCTGAGTTAACATGTTTACAATACATTAGACCTAGTGATTCATTCTTCTACATACCAGCTGTCTTTTTCTGGTATGTTCAGGCTCAATGCTGCAGTGGACTGGAAAAGGAGCCTTATGTTTTATATTCGTCGTCTACCAACTGTCTAGTTCCCTGATCTTGTGTTGTTTCTGTTTACATTCATACCCTTGTCCTTTACCTTCATTGCTTTTCTTGTCCATTTCTTGTGATTGAAGGTGTTTTATAAGATGCAACAACTTGCAGGCAGTGAGTTATACATTTTGAAGAAGGCTGGTAGCAACAGAGACATAGAGTAATTAATAAAAGGGGAGGAAGAGGTGGCTTTCCAGTTCAGTGATTAACTTTTTTGGTGTCTCATGCTAGGGAGCCACGTTTAGCACCAGGTGCAGGCTGCTGTAGGGCTGGGCATTGGGGAAATGCTTAAACATGCTAAGAAACTCCTTTCTTTACATGGAAACGTTAGTATCTAGTACATGAGGGAAAGCTCAGCAGAGACACAAATGTATACAAACCTTAGCTGAGGATACTTTGTTACAGACCACAAAACAAAGAGTATGTGCCACTGCAGTTCATTTTTTAGAAACCCATTCAAATGTCCATATGTACATATAGGTCAATGTATTTATTTAATTACTTGTGTGATAACTCAGTGGTTACTAGTCCTGCAACCCTTTTCAACTAATTTTAGGCAAACAGACATTGTTAAAATGATACAAGTTGCGTTATGACATTCAGTATCATATCACACATTAGGGATTTCATTGACATAGGGGCTAGTACTTATTCATTCAGCCTATGTAGCATTTGTCATTGGAATAAATTTGTCTAAAAATGGCATCTACAAAATAAAAAGTTACCTGACTTGATAAACAATGAAAATGAAATAGAGACTAATATGTATTTTCATTTTTTATTATTTCTTTATTTTGTATATTAACCTCGTAAGTACTGTAGACAAAGAGTACAGTGACTAAAGAAGTTTGTTTCTAAACTGAACACAGTTTGTGAACTATGCTGAAATCCATCCGACACACATGCCATACTAAAGTTTTTGCAGAAATTGTTTCCAATCAACCAGAATAAAGTTCATTTTAAGGTTCATGAAAAGGTTAGATGGTAAAATATTCTTACCCGTATTAGAAAAAAATGGTCTGTGATATTATATGGAGAAGATGTTCTCTTAAAGCTCATTCAGAATGCATTCTGGGAATCTCATTTTTAATATATAAATTTAATGAACTGTTTACAGACCAACTTTGCATGTTCATGGGTTCATATTTACACTAGGCTAATGATGACTTGGGTCTTTATAAGCCTAGATGTGCAATCCAACTTAGCTTTGTCCCAGAGTTCCTTGGAAACCTATGTGGTGGAGTATGTTAGTAAAGTGGTAGGTGGAAATGGATTTATTTACTGTCGATCTCTGTCCATCAGAGACATGGGGAGCCAGACCAGGGGAGAATTTATGATTTGCCATCCAATAATCAGGGTTTCTTTTGAATAAGTCAGGGATGAACTCTGCTTTAAGTAGAAGAGGAGCTTATTCCAGAGGTGGAGATCCTTTGGGACACATATCAATCCCTCCAGCAGGCTCTATTTATGTTGCTAACAAAGTTCAGGTTTTTGTATCTAGTGTTTCTGGAGCTGTTTGTCTTGCAGATGTGTAAGAGCTCCATCAGGGCTTGATCTGAGGGTACATTATATGTTAGGTATTGATCACCTCTCAGTAACCTGTAGGAGACTGAGTACAGAGAGAGGGCCTTAAGGTGATCTGTCTAGGACACGGTGCTCATACTCTGGATTCTCCTGGTGAGGAACCTTTGCAGATATTCCGGCTGTTCCAAATGCCTGGTTAGGTACATGCCAAAGGGAGCATTCTGCTCACTGATGGATCTTATAAAGGCTGAGTAGAGTGGTACTTTTACTTCCTTGGACCTGGATGCTTTACCCTTGCTTATAAGTTGAGTGATATAGAATTATTTTCTTGCTATCTTGGCTATGTGTTGGTAGAATGCCAGCTTACGGACTGCATGTTCCCAGATCCCTCACTATCAGGCCATCTCTTAGGTGTCTTTTATTAATTAAATAATATAACCCTATACAATTTAAGAAAGAACTCAAACTATACTTTATAAGAACCAAAACTTGTACGTGCCATGACCCTACCTAACTCCAATACTATTCTGTAGTACACATTTCAATACAACTTCTCAGCATACATTTTTACCACTCCAATACTATTACTTTGTACCACAATCTCATACAATCCTCTCAGTATATTATCTCCCACATATTTTTCTCTAACATCTCATTACACCTCTAGATATTCCTTCCACCCCATTCATGAACTTGCTACATACCTTACCACATCAGTTATACAGCAGCTACACAAAAAAAAAAATAGTTTTGTTTTTCTTTGAAGTACAGAACTTATGTGTACTTCTAGTGTTTGCTAATAATGATTGTTTTTAATTGTAAGCTAAACTGTTATGTATACTTAAACTCTGTGACTGGAGCTTTTCTCCTCGGGTCTCCCCTGAAAATGGGCTCCTGGCCCAGCTGGACTAACCCAGTTAACAAATGCCAATAAATAAATAAAATAATTAGATTGGGTAGGTGATTTCCCAAAGGCGGTATAATGCATTTCTTTGCACTGAGATTTAATCTGTGACTTTTGTGCCAGTCATTTGTTTGTGTTAGAACTTCTTGTAGGATGTTGGTGTTATGGGGGGAATCTGTGATAGCTCCCAATTTACAGTCATCTGTAAACATGGTGAGTTAGAGGCCTTTGACATTAGCCCTGACTTCCAAGAAGAAGTGGGCCCAACACAGAACCCTGGGGTACTCCAGTGGTGACCGGTCTATTAGTGGAGGTGGTCTCAGTCTCACCGATCCTGACTTCTTGGGTCCGATCTGTCAGCCAGTTGGCAATCCAGTGAGTTATGTAAGGATTTATGCCTACTTCTGAGATTTTGTCAACAATACCTGAGTGGGGTATTGTACTGAACACCTTGGCCAGGTCAAGGTGCGTGATATGCACCATTTTCCCTTATTCAAAGCCATGATAACCCTCTTGAAGAAGTCTACCAGGTTAAGCTAACAGGACCTTTCCTTAACAAAGCCAAACTGGATGGGCCTAATATCTGTATGTTGCAATTTCCTTGTTGATCATTTCCATAATAATTTGTTTCATGACATTGCATACTACACTTGTCTGACTAATAGTTTTGTAGTTAACAGAGTCAGTTGATGGTCCACTCTTATGAAGAAGGATGACTGTTGCACCCTTCCATTCACCTGGTATGTAGCCCATTTTGAGGCTGTAGTTGAAGAGTGCCTCAAGTGGTCATGTTGTAGGCTATTTAGTAGACAGCCAAGAATATTGTTGGGACTCATCAAAGCAGTGCTTTTAGCCTTAGTGAGAACCTCCAGGACCTGTTCCATGTTGATATCTAGGTGGTGGGATATGCTAGAAAGGATTTCTCAGGGGGTAATGAGGGAGTGGAGGTGAAGTTAGAGCTAAATTTATCAGCCAGTAGATTTGCTATGTCACACTGGTTAGTGAAGGTTGTACCATTTCCCTCCAGTTTTGCACACTACTGACTATTATCTTTAAAGTTCCTGACCTAGTTGAAGAAGGCCTTGTGATTGTCCTTAGCCTAGGAGGTTCTCCAGACCTCATAACTGGCCTTGCTGGACTTTATTAGACATTTTAGATTCTTGTTTAGTTGAAACAGAGAGCTACTGTCTCTATGAGAGTTGCTTTTTCTGATTTTCTCTATGACTTTTTTCCATTTGTTGTATAGCCTGTTAAGATAAGGATTCCACCAGTGTGGTTTGTTTTTGGTTTTAGATCTGGGCTTACTTCTGGTAGGTAGTGCAGCCTCAGTGAGGCCATTTACATGTTTGTACAGGGTTTCTATAAATAATTCTGCATAGGTAACTGTGTTGTTGGGTTTGGGAACTTGTGAATTTTAACAAACTGTCACTTAACAGGATATAGTTTGCTTTAGAATAGTTCTTAACTGTTATGGATTTAGTTGGGTTTCCAGGTGGATTTTTATTTTGAGAGAGACTGCTTTGCGATCCAAGGGGGGGGGGGGGGTGCAATGCTCTCTTGTGTTAGTGAGTATTAGGTCTAATATGTTGGATCCTCTGGCTGTAGAGTGTACTATCTAGTCCAATGTGTTTGTACTGATAAAGTTCACGGACTGTAGTGCCTGTGAGTTAGAGGTCGTGTATGTTTCCCCATCTATAGAGGGGTAAAGTCTCCCATGAATAGCATATTTGGTTGGATGATGAGCACCTCTATTAAGTCTACGTAAGTGTTGTCAGCTTTGTGATCATAGATGGTGACCTCTAGCTTGCCAGGACATGGTAGATGAACATGGTCTGTGGACACTTGGACATGGACAAACTCCAGGGCATCATCCTGCTTAACCAACATAGAGTTGTATTTGCTGCTAAGGTAGATTGAGACACCTCCACCTTTAGCCACTGTCTGTGTTGCTGTTGGTCTAAATGTGTGGAAGGCACTGTAGCCTTCCACTGCTGGAGTACTTTCTGCAACTTTAAATCAAGACTCAGTAACAGCAGACATCCACTTTCACCATAGTGAGGAGAGCTTATAGGGTGTGGAGTTCATTTTTAGTCTCCTAGAACTGAGTAGTAAAACCTTAAGGTTGCTTTGATTTTTTTTTCTTTTTTTTTTGTTGATAGTTTTGTCTGTGGTTCAGACAGTGGTGGAACTTTACTAAAATATTTAAATTAAGGCAGGTTTACAGAATTTGCTATTTTGGGAAATGGGGTTATGTTTTTTCCATGTAAAATGATAAATTATTATAGTGAATGTGATTAAATGGGCAAGTAAGGGGAATGACTGCAATCAATGCTGACTTCTGAACAAAGGAATGATGAAAATCATTTTGAAAGCTAGGTGCTTTATTATAGAGTACAAAAAGGTCAGCTCAGCCACAGAAACTGCAAGATTCCAGTATAAAAGTGGCAAAAGTCAACAGAAACAAAATATGATGCACGTGTATCCAGAATAAAACCTTTTATTAAAAGACTACAAACGTGTTTGGAACAGTGATCCTTCAGCCACGTATAAGATCAGATACAGAGAATATATGTATTGTGAAAACTCATTACAATAATACACAAATGTAGTACAAGTACCAATAATTACAAAAACAGTTTTTGCATCTATGCAAAAAAAAAAAAAAACAACAAAACGCATGCTTAACATCTTAACATATTATTGTAGATCAGATGCTGATAACCTCAAGTGTCGTAGGAGACAGTGTCTATTACTTCCCCTGAGTGAACCTGCTCGATTATCTAATATATAAAAAGAGAAAAAGTATTCCTGGCCTAATAATTAACAGACAAAATTACCTATTAGTACCATTATCACACCCACCATTAACAGCATTTGTATTGTGTTCTGAAATTAATTTTCTAAGAGTCAGTGTGTTTCTACCCACATGGAAGCAGTTACACTGACACTATGCTACATGAACATGTGTAATGCTACAGTATAAAACTTTTTGTTATAATCATGGACATTTATTTATGGTTAGTAAAAATGAAATTCTGCTTCAGGAGCTGAAATTCTATAAATTATACCAGAATTGCTTGGTGTAAATTTTCTTTGTTATTGTGATTCTGCTATAATGTTTTGGTGATTATAGCAGAATTAAACAGATTCTGTGTGTCTAACACTGAATAAAGCAAAGCTGCAGTTTAAAAGCAGTAAATATAATAACAAATGCCTAATTTCTGAAGCCTCCAGATTTTACGGTATACTGAGAGTTCAAATATTGTCAAATGGTGGTCTTCTTCTTTCGGCTGCTCCCGTTAGGTGTTGCCACAGCAGATCAACTGTTTCCATTTCTTCCTGTCTTCTGCATCTTGCTCTGTCACACCAACCACCTGCATGTCCTCTCTCACCACATCCATAAACCTTATCTTAGGCCTTCCTCTTTTCCTGTTATCTGGCAGCTTCATCCTTAGCATCTTTTTCCCGATATACTCTGCATCCCTCCTCAGCACATGTCCAAACCAACGTAATCTTGCCTCTCTGGCTTTGTCTCCAAACCTTCCAACCTGGGCTGACCCTCTAATATACTTATTCCTAATCTCGTCCATCCTCGTCATACCCAGTGCAAATCTTAACATCTTCAACTCTGCCACGTCAAGCTCTGACTCCTGCCTTTTTGTCAATGCCGCTGTCTCCAACCCATATAACATAGCTGGTCTCACTACCCTCTTGTAGACCTTCCCTTTCACTCTTATTGGTACTGAGTTTGTGTGTGTGTGTGTGTGTGTGTGTGTGTGTGTGTGTGTGTGTGTGTGTGTGTTTGAATGCTCATGTCTTGCAGATGGCTGGCACCTTGTCCAATACTACATTCATTGTCTCACATCCATTAAGAACTGGAATATACTCCTTCTCCCCAATAACCCTAAAATGGATTAAGCAGTTAAACATATTTATATATTGCAAAACTGTCTCTAAGCAGTTATAGTCTTCCCATATGATACACATGCCATAAAAATAAATATGTAGATAGATAGAGAGATGTTGTTTGTTTTTTCAGCTTTTTCCCAGTAAGGGGTCGCCACAGCGGAACTCCAGTCTCCTAATGATTGGCAGTAGATTTTTACAAAATGCCAAGGTGCCAGCTCAACACCCAACCGTCAACAAAGACACGCCCATTTACACACACATGTCTTTCGAACGCTACCCAACCGTGCAGAGGACATGCAAACTCCACACAGAAAGCACTCCCAAGCCACGCCGAGAATCAAACAGGAGAACCTCTTGCTGTGAGGTAACAACGCTACCACCGTACCACCGCGGCTTATATAGATAGAGAGATAAATAATTAAAACAATCCTTTGAATTATACTGAAACTAGATATGGATAACTGATAGCATCAGCTGCTTCTATAGTTGTGCCACATTTCTCTTGATACAAATTATTTTGGAGCAGAAAACATGTTCCTGATTAAAAAAAGAAAAGAAAAAACTTCATAAATGATGCAAACATTTCTTTGAAAGCACTAAAATCGGGTATTTATCTAGGAATCCAATGAGCATACATCTCAACTATCCAGATTTTTGCAGAATGTCCAGATTTTTGCCTCATATTTTTGGTCTGTTCCACATAAAATCTGTGGTTTTCTAACAAATCACTGAAGATTGTAATATACATTTGAATTTCAGACTTCATATCCTTCATAAAATGCATGCTAACACAAATCCTGTTATTCTAGCAATTTTAAGTTTATAAGAGCAATATTTAAAATCTGTCTCAATTTTTGGGTTTTTGCCCCCCCATTATTTAGGCATTGTCCAAACTTCTCCTGTGAAGAGGTTGAGAGGTATGTCCATAAGAGGTTCTGATATGGATTCTGAGAGGCAAATTTGAAGTGGAATTGAAAACATAAATTAGATGTTGAGCTACTAATGGACCTGTAGCTGATTTTTGGTCTGCAGCAGTCTTAAGCAAATTTTTGAGACAGTTTAGAGTAAGTTATAGGTTGCAGGTACAACACAATTAGTGAACCATTGAGAGTCACTTAGAATAATCTTTATTTCGGCCTAAGTCTGATTTGGGGTTTTCTCTGCATTATAGCAAGTTCATTTGGTTGTGCTGTGTTGTTGCCCTTGTTGTCCATTTGAGACGTAACTACATCTGGAGAATGACAAGTGAAAACAGTCTAGTCCCAGAGTCTAGAAAATGTATCTCATGTTTTTGAAAAATTTAAGTTCATTATTAAATCAATTAAGAGCAATGATGTCATCAAATTCTGAATTTTTTATAGGGAAGACAGTATCTGAATTCTCAGGAGAATGTTTGAGAAGCAATATTAAGCATCGCTGGCATATATTGTTATATAATTTATGTTATGTTACATGAAACTGCTCAGGGGAAGAAATTCATGTGATGGAACATGATATCCCTGATCCTGATTCTTTGAAGTGAAGGCCTCTTGATTGTTATTATTATGGCGTGAAACACTGTGAGACTGCAATAAATGGAAACAATTTTTTGAGAGATTAGTGCCCTTGGTATAAGAGTATGGCGGTCCTTTTATGATGTCTTTGGTGAGTTTTAATTCACATAGGTGCATACACACACACACACACGCTATAAATGCATATATTTATGTAAACACAAGCACAAATAAATAAACACACATTTGTAAGGAGGAGCTTATTACATAATGTTGGAAGGTGCTATTTAAAGTACCTCTTACATTTTTTTTCCGTTACTGACATTTGGTTTTAGTATTAAACCCCGCTAAGCTGGTTTAGCTTCCCCAGCACCTTGTTACAAGCACAGACTTTCAAACAGAACCAGATCTGACATTGCTATATAGATAAGATCATTGCACTCTCACCAATCTATGCACCGTGCCTGTTGTGTCTATATTTAAGGAGAGAGCCAATGACGAAAGAAGTAAGGGCAAAATAGGAGTTCATCCATACCTTGGAGATGGCAAGAATGCTTTGTTTTTATTAAAATATCTACAAGTCAAGGAAGTTGAGTTTATTGTTAATGCCTCCAAAATTCACACGACCAATTCTCAGACCTACTGCAATATTGTCTGGTCATAACTGTTATTAGTTGGGACTTATTATTTATCCTGTATCAATCTTGATCAACCGGACCATTTCTGAAGCATCCATTCCCTCTATCTGGAAAATCTCTTACATCATCCCCCTCCACAAAGGAGGACCCTCCACAGAAACCTCCAACTATAGGCCCATAGCCATACTGTCTCCCTTAGCCAAAATTATGGAACGCTGTGTCCATAAACAACTCATTTCCTACCTCATAAATCACAACCTCCTATCAAATACCCAACATGGCTTCCGCCCCCATCACAGCACAACCACAGCTCTTCTCTCCTTTGTAGACTCAGTCAACCACAATCGCAATAATAAACTAATATCCTCTGCGCTCTTTCTAGACCTGTCGAAAGCCTTCGATATGGTCAACCACCAACTTCTGCTTCAGGCACTGGAAACATTACATCTTAGTAAACTAACCATAAGTTGGTTTAATGCCTATCTCTCTAGTAGAAAACAGGCAGTCCAGTGGCAAAACAGCCTATCAGACCTACTCCCTACTAATATTGGTGTTCCCCAAGGATCTATCCTTGGTCCCCTTCTTTTCTCCATTTTCATAAATGGCCTACACTCAATTATTCCCAAAGCCACCTGTATTCAATATGCAGATGACTCCACCCTGATCTGCTCTGATGAATCTCTCACCAAACTCCAAGCTACAACCCAAAACTGCTTCTCTGCTGTAGAAAAATGGTTCTCGGAACTTAAACTCTTACTTAACCCTGCCAAAACCAAATTACTTCTCTTTTTCCCCACCTCAGTGACTGCTCAAACTATAGAACCCTTCAACACCAGCAATTCTACTTTCCATGTGTCCTCCAACAATGGGACCATTATCTACCCCGTACCCAATACCAAACTACTAGGGGTGACCATTGATCATAAACTTAAATTTGATATGCATATAAACTTAACTGTTAAATCGGTTAACAGAAAACTTGGTTCGATGTATAGAATAAAGGCCTTCCTAACTCCGTACACCAAACTGACTATTGCCCGAACCCACCTCCTCTCCACTCTCCTTTATGCCTCCCCGATATTCTCCTTCCTAAACAAGAAAGAACTTAATAAACTAACAACTACCTATAATCACATAGCCAGATTCATAACAGGAACGCCCTATTGCACTCATCACTGCCTAAATTTAAGGTCTCTCGAATGGCTGGAACTCCCCAATTTACTCAAATTCAACCAACTAACTGAGGCGTTTAAAATTATTAACTATCCAAGTAAAACTCCCTCACTGTACAAAATACTTACCCCGTACTCCAACCTTAACTCCCTCAGGTCTTCCAAAAGTCTACAAGTAAGGACCATTAAATCCAACAATGCTGGTGGTGATGCACTATATGCCAATTCCATTGGCAAATCCTGGAACGCCCTACCAAACAACCTAAGACTTATGCCATCTCAGCACCAATTTAAATTACATCTTAGAGCATACTTGAAATCCAAATGGTTATGCCCTTGCTCCAGTCCAGACTAATAAGCTATTGTCCCAGCCGCACCTAGGCTCCTACAGCCTCTGTCTAACCCAAAAACCAAAGATCACTCTATTTTAGCCCTCCTTGTCTGGCTGTTCAAATCTGTACCTCATGAAATCATTTAATAATTCTTGTTTTCTCTTATTTGGTCTGTAAGCATCAGTGTATTTATTGTACTCACTTGTTATTGGTTTATAATTGTATATGTATTAACCAGTAGATTATCTTGTGTATCAACACCAATGTTTTTGTTTTGTTAATCTAACTATGACCTTGGAGCTTTTCTCCCCGGGCCTCCACTGAAAATGGACATGTATCCAGTTGGACTAGCCCGGTCAACAAATGTAAAATAAAATAAAAATAAATAAATAAAATAAATAAATTTGAACAGAGAAGTCATTCACTACTGGCATCTGAAACTGATTTGCCACAGGAAATGGTGCTTGTTTGAGGTTCTCTAATGAGATGTAAAGATATATAGACTGGTGCTGATAGTTTTAGGAGGTTCTCATAAAGGAGTTTTTCTGAAGACATGTATACAGGACAATAAAGCTCGAGTAAGATTAGCGTTACGCAATGAAATGGGGATTCCTAAAAGGGTGAGTAGCTGATTATAAAAGACTATAATACATTATAGGATTTGCGGTTAGTTGTTGATGTAAGTGGATTATATATAGTGTTGTGATATTCTGTTTTAAGAATCACAACTCCTGATAAAGATACTCTGCTTATTTAGTTATTTATTTGACCACATTTGTTGACCGGAGGAAGTTCTATTGGGCTGAATTCCGTGGAAGCCCAGGGAGAAAAACTCCACTAGGTTACCTTGAATACATTAATAATTACAGCTCATTTATTCTGATAGAAACATTGTACAGCACTACATAGCGTGTGCAGATGCACATATAACAACAATACAAATAATAAAAAACTATACATTCAACAGATAGGACAACATCGGACATTCTGAAATAAAATCAAAGCATAATATTCAGATTAGAAGACATAGCATGATATTGCACATGATAATCAGGAAAAAAATGTAGTTTCCATTACATAGGATATGATGCAGTAGACCTTTAGCATACAATCTTAGCCAGGAGTTTCACAAGAACAGAGCCAAGTATACATAAGATGTTACGTAAGTTAAGGTTTGAAGGCATTTCGATTTTCAGTTTGTCTTAGTGACAGTGGAAGAGAATTAAACTTCCTAGCGGCACAGTTAGAATATATAGGGTCAGCTGCCGTACTTCTAGATTTAGATATCATAAGTGGCAGTTTGTCCCCAGAGCAAATATTTCTCTTAGGGGTGCATGAGTAAATAGATGATTGAAGGCTTGGGCATTGCAATGGTTTATCGAGTAGTTTATTGATTGTGAATAACTGGATGTAGGTAAGTATATGTGAGAGCTGTAGCCAGTTATGGTGTTTGAGAATAGAGCAGTGGTGTGTGCCCATGGGACAGATTAGTGGCAAATTTCACAACTTTATTATAGAATTGCTGGAGTTAGTGGGTTACTGTCCACATGCAGAGATGCCAAAAAGGAGCCTGTGAGGTAGACAAAGATATGGCAGTTTTGTTTTTTCATTAAATTAAATCTGAGTAAGCTTACATAATATATAACAGAGATGATCTCTTAACCTAGCACCTGTAGCAAATGTTGCAATAGAGTGGTAGGTGTGGTTGAATTTGCAAGGCAGATGTGAGGTAGATGAGAGTACAAAGTGGTAAATAGTACTAATCCAAATAAAGGCAAGAATATGGTATCTTTTGTCTCTGTTCACGTCTTGATAATGAAGACTTTTTGGCTGTGCACTGATTAGATCTTTGCTGCGGATCATTACAAAATCCAAGATACTTAATTTTATCAGCTTTTTTAGGTAAGAACCATCAGTGGGCAGAAGTCGCAACTGCCATTGCTTTTTGCTAGGTAAGATTTTATTCTTAAACATCACATGTTTTTACTAGTATTTGAAGATCAGCTCTGTGCTGGCAATCTGCTTTTGAAAATCGCAAAAATTAAGCTGGAGTTTTTGCTATAACTCCTGAAGAGAGCTACAAGGGACAGCCACCTTATAAGTGCAGTAGTGACCTGTACCGAATATCATTTATAACCAAATCATGAACAGAAATGAGCTTATCACTAACCCATGAGGAAGCCTTACTGTAACATCTACAGATTATGATTTGCTCCCATCCCAGAATATGATGTACTTGTAGGTGTGCAGGTGCCCAGCAAACCATCGTAGATAAGATTATCATATTCTAAAATGGAGAAGCCATGCAACTATCATTTTGTGACAGACAGTGGCAGAGCCTTCCTGGAGATATCAAAGACTAATCCTGTAGTAGCATGTCATCTGTTTAATGCCTTCTATGTGTACACAGGGAACGCTGACAGTGCAACATGAGTGCTACTGGCAGCCCAAAACTGTGCTTTATGATGGCCAGAAGGCAGGTATTATGAAGACAATCATGCAGTGAGGGTCTATTTCTCCAAGCATTTCTCTAATGGTCAGTAGCTAGGTAGAGCAACAAGAGTTCTCCCTTCATAACAATGGATTACAATCCCCTTTTTAGTATTTAGGCCATGTAAGTTTCTATGCAGTAGATGGCAGACATGAAAAGCCAAAGGCCGAGGTTCTAACTTTAGGGACTGAGTGGTGGTTCCATTAGCAGAAAGGGACTCTCTCTCTCTCTCTTCTTGAGTTTGGAAAGCAATTTTCAAATGCATAGCTTCCCTCTCTATTTCATTATATCATCTTTACATCATCTGTAGAGTGAGAATAAGTAGCAATGCTCATGGTGAGAACCATGTTTAGGAAATGTTTAGAAAATGTGTGATGGCAACTAATGAGGGAGTGAGGCCTGGTGAAAGGTTTAGTGATTAAGTGGCCCAAGGTAGGAAATTCTTTTGTAACTGGCTGCCAGAACTATTGAAATAGTAGCTGCATTATGGCATGGATTTTGAAACTAATATTTTTGTCATTCCTTACAGTGAGTGAAAATGACTGTGAAGTTTCCCGTAGGATGATAGGTTGACTTTGCTAATTAAATATTTGATTTTGCTTCCAAGCTTTGTCTTAGTAACATGGTATTTTTTTCCAACAGTTACCAAATTGTTGAGTTGAATCTTAGTGTGTATAGAACGATATCTTTGTAAACACTTGAAATGTAACTTCAGTACTGTGGAGCTTTTCTCCCTGGGCCTCCACCAAAAAGGGGCTCTTTATGGCCCAGTGGACTTCCCCGGTCATCAAACTTAAATAAATAAATAAAATAAATAAATTCTTGGTGTACATGGGTACCTTATGAACAATGAGTTTCCTCAGGGTGATCTTAGGGAGTCTAGTCAGTAATGAATAAAGCCCTAAGATATTCTTCCAGATTGAAAGACTTCAAACAAGATATGTCATATCTGCAAAGTGTATGGATTTTCTCATTAGAGTACAAAGCTTACATAGGCTCATAGTCTCTTAGGATATTGGTAATGACACATGCTTTAAGTATATTGGTAGGGACATAACAGCTCCCTTTTACAAGTGTAAGTGTAAGATGTGAATACAAGTCACACAACAAGCAAATAAGACTGATCTTACTTATGTACAACAAATGTTGAAATTCTGTGTAGAAGATTTAATTTATTTTTGCAGGAGAGCTTCACCCTCTTCATTAATCGATCCCTGTTACTTCTATATACTAGCTTCAAGATTCCTGTACCTCAGTGTAAAGTGAGCAGTTGAGATGCCCCAATTTTAGCATTAGTACATATTTCTTTTTAACTGATTAACAGCTTGTTGTTCTAAAGATTACAATTATAGCCTACACAGTGTCAATGGAAACCTACGCAGAACACACAAATGAGTTTAATTCACCCTCTCAAGTCATTTTAGGTCACCTTTGTCGAGTTCTTAAAATCTGTGTTAGACTATGAAGACTTACTCTGCAGTAAGAGTCGGGGTCAGGAAGGTCAGAGCATGCAGCATTAACATCCCCCACAGATGCTTGGCTACAGCAAGGCATTTTCTGGAACCCATTTAATTGCGTCATCCTCCATCATACTCCTCTAGAGTGCAGTGAGGAGATGATGAGTGACGTACTTCACAAAAAAGTAATATACGTGTGAACTGATAAACCAGTTGTTCAGAAAAGAATGAGTATGTGCTTTTTCATCAAAAGCAGTAGGTTTCCCAAGCAGTCTTGTGAAAAAAGTATTATATTATGGAGTTACTTCTCCTCATACTGCAGAAAATGTACTATTTTGGATTTATGTTCCCCAGTCTGTAGAAAATGTAATATTTGTTTCAATGTACGTTTCTTTCTATACCTTAAAATATCTACCCAGCAGCATATTAAGCCCCAGCTTTCAGTCCTGGCCATGGCTAATACATGGCAGCCTCCCTTTTCAATAATGTCTCCTTACTGCTTTGTAATGTCAGTGTGCTCTACAGGGTAAGCCATCAATAGCCCCCCCCCCCCCCCAGTACAGGAATTGCTCTTTCCAGAGAATGAGTCCTCATAGCCTTTGACTTGTATATTCCTGTGCTGGTTGGGATGACTGCACTACAGCGTGGCAAATCTATCCTGCTTGATGCTCTGAAAGTCTCTATCCTGTTTGATGTACTGATAGTCTACATGTATCTCACTGCATATTGGATTATCCTGTGCATATTGTCACCTTTACTATTGTAAATATCTACTTTACTTTATTAATACTACTGTATTCTTTTTTTTAGTATTCTTATTACTTCCTGTCTTTTTAATAATCTTCTATTGAAATCCATTCATTTACTATGTATTAATATTGATTTTTAATTTTTAATTGTTAAATTTCAATTTTTATTTGTTGCCAATGGAGCTTTTCTCCCCGGGCCTCTACTGAAAATGGAAATATATCCAGTTAGACTAGCCTGGTTAACAAATGTAAAATAAAAAAATAAATAAAAAAAAAAATAAAATAAGGAGTAGACTAGTGCTTCACCAGAAGGCCTTAGACTAGTTGTAGCCCAGCGTATATCAGATGCAGTCCCATCCAGTTTTCCTGTTTTCCGATAACAGAGCTGACATCATGAGAATATTCTCCCCTCCCGTCTGTGCAGCATCTGCGTTACTACCCAGCCTTGAAACGGAATGACCTGTTCTTCCTGATTATCATTGTATAATTTATTATTTTATATTTTCATAGGGCATCCACTTATACTGCCAAAAGCCTCTTTTAATACCTCTACCTTTAATCTTACCATTTTGCAATGTTATTTAGCGACTCATAATCGAACTTCCTTTGGGCAAAGCAAAAGAAATCAAAGTCACATCTACTAAGGGGAATGAAGTGCTTGTAGTTTTAAAGGTCCACCAGAAATGTTAACATCTGGGATGTCTTCATTGAGATTAGATATATGATGTTGCCTTCCAGATGTTGTAAGAACAACATAGGGCTGATGCATTAAACTCTGCAGCCAAATATTAGACAGGTGTGAATTTTAACTGAAAAGGCAGAAGTCCTAGATCAGTGGTCTTCAGATCTGCAGTTAGAGACCACAGTGTGGTCTCTGGTATTTTGGATTTACTGTTATATTAGCCTGTAAAGTTCACATTAGTGAAACCACCATGGTTGCCACAGCTACTATCACAGAGAAATCAACCATAATGATAAGGTTGAGTGTACTGATAATATGAAATGACAAATGCTTTGCAGCAGTTAATAAAAGTAGACGTTTACTACACAGGTATTTATATGGAGACTAGTCATATAACACAATTTAAAACTTTAAAGTAGATAAAGAAGCCAATGCACTTATCAGTTTTGTTGGATATTTACAATCTATTTCATCTAGTATTTGAAGCATATAATTATGCTGGCATAAGATGATTTTCTTTTTCATTGCTTTACTTACTAAACTGGAAGTAGTTGTTACAAACAGTGACATAATATTCACAACAGGTCTTTTGATGACAAATATGCGAAAGTGCCAAAAATAAACATGGCTGTTACATTAGATTAACCCTTCATTGACGCACTAGAATCAATGTTTTTTTTTTAACAGAAATGATAGAATGATTAACTTCTGCCATAGGTTGCTGGCTTATTATTATACTTGCATCAGTTACATGGATGTTATCCAAACAATGTGAGGCAACTGTTTATGCTTTACAATGTGTTGCATTTTCAAATTTAATTAATTGTTTAAAGGTCATCGCTTGCTCTTTATTACAACATGTTTCATCTATAAATACAAGAGTACATACTTAATCTGCTATAAATGAATTATTCTTATGATTTGTTCTTAGCCTAAGACTTGGTGTGAAGGCCTGCTCTGTTGATTGGCAAAGTACACTGCTTGCCACAAAGCCAAACCATGTTTCACTAAACTACTAAAAGGTACTGAGTAAACCCTGGCCAACCAGAGCAAGGGGGTGAAGTTAGATAGCTAGTGCAGGGCAGGTATAAAATGAGTGCAGACACTGCAGACGTTTTTTTTCTTTTTGTTTTCTGGAAAGTTTATATTGTGCACAGATGGCATGCAAATCTCATATTTTACACTTTGATGTATGGATCAAAGATAAAGATCACCTTGTGTTATTTACTTTGGAAATTTATATGCAAGTATGAATATGGTAAGTAGATTTAGAGTGTTCATAAATTGCTTAACTACAGACTGATAGAAAGTACAATATCAGCAAATGGTATAAATGCAGAGCTGTAGAGTCAAGGGGACATTGTTGTTAATATTGTGATTATTAAGCAAATGTTAAGTAGTTGCCATAACAGCTGAATGATCTTTGTCTGTCAGTGCACATATGCATACTAACACACATGCATATATGGAAGTTATTTGGAAACATTCACATTGCATATATGGAGGGTATTTGGAAACATTCACAATACCATGTCACAGTGCTGACTATCAAAGATGCTGTAGCACAGCGTTATCCAATCTTGCTTAGGTACGTAGTAGGACTAGTGTTATGCCAGCACTCTTGAAACAGGGCTGCATAGTAAATAGAATAGCTAAATCTCTGGCTGCATTTTTGCTAATGAACTGTAGTGAAGCATCTCCACTTCAGGTGGTCATGTGAACAATCTGATAAGAAAAGAAGACAGCATGACTGAGCTATGTGCATTCATATCAGTAGTGAAGCACCTTTGAAGTCACAGTGAGCAGGCCACAGAGGGCCAGCACAGCAAAGTGCAAATTAATTTCACCATCTAAATGTAAGAAGGGCAAAAAAGAGGACGCGCAAATGGGGAACATACACACTGGCACCTTAAAGAAAGATAGGTGGGGGAAGAAGGAAGGGCATTTTATTTTTGGATGAGACAGGTGCCAATTTAATTTTTTAAGAAGAAAGATAGATGAGGAAGGAGCACGTTCCTTGTGTGAAAAGGAAAGAGGGAGTAGGGATGGTAGTGGGAGCAAACAAACAAACAAAATGCAAACAGAGATAGTATAGAGAGTGATATGGACACAAAAGCTGGTGACAACAGTGGAGGGACAGAGACATGCAGAGGGAGGACAACTGGTGCTGGGGAAGATTGGGCTACAGTGAGGGCATGGGGAGGGCACATAAGGAAGAGAATACCATAAAAAAGGATAGGGTGGGACCTACCTGTCTGATCATCCCAGAAAACTCCACCCAGATGTCAGTCATCTCAATGGCTGATGTCATGGGCAGGTTCTGTCCTTGGTAGACAATGGTCATGGTCAGCCATACCAGGAAGGATGGTCCCAGTGAGGGAGTGCAGATAGCTGTGATATGATCAGCCACAATGCCTGACACCAGGTGACCCAGCAGGAAGTATGATCCCAGTGAGGGAGTGCAGCTAACTGTGATATGATCAGCCACAATGCCTGACATCAGGTGATCCAGGGTGACTCCTCTGGACCATACTCTGGAAAGAGGTCTCTGTCCCTTATTGAGAGTCAAAGAGACCACCATCAAGTACCCCAGGTCAGCTTCAGCAGAGTGATCACCATCCCACCTCCTGATAGGCAAACTTGGCACCTGCTGGTCAAATAGTAACAGGTTTGGTGGGTGGACCAGATGCTGGTGGTCACTGTTACTCCATATCCTGCAGCACACTAGACCTGTAGTAGGAAGAGAGAAAAACAGAAAACAAATAAATGTACATCTGTACACTGCTCTTACAAACAGAATTTTAGTTCATACTACGTATATTAATGTGGCATATAAACCCTACCTCTTAGATAGACTTTCAGTACACCTTAGACAGGTCTCTCTTTTAAAATCTATCTCCTCAGTTGCTGCAAAGAAAGCAAAGACTATTATGTACCATGTGAACTTGTCAGCAGTAGACAAAGAAACTAACCAACAACTGTCAGGAAAATGATAAAAACGTATATACAGTTCTGTAAAATGTTAGTACACTCTCTCTAACCTCTACTCCCACTATCAGAACAGGTCTGGATGTCACCTATGCAGGTCAGTATTTTGGCACTGTTTGCCAGATGGTTGATGCCTGCATACTCATTCCTTTCCCTGGAAAGCTGGTGTCAGGAATCAGTTTTATGTAACAGACAATCATAGTGAACTAGCAGAAAGTCATTTGATCACTTCTGCTGGTGTTAAGTCCATACAAACTTGTGCACTGTGGGGATTGGAGAATTTGCCCTTTCCCCAGTGTACAGCAGTCTCAGTGTTGGATTGCACCCCCTACAAAAAACATAAGTGTTTCGTGTTTTTATTGTTTTGGCTTTCAGCCTGTCTGTATTGATTGTAGCCATTCTATGTTTGTGTACTTCAATGTTTCGAAGTACATCCAAACAAGTAGTGGTACTTTAGTGAAAGTATCAATGAGGCAGAGTTGCAATGCTATGGGCTTCACAGCTGCCATCTACAAGCACAGTGTCACGTGCCCCTTAGCCAAGGGATGTGCAGAGACAAGCTTTAGAGCATTTCTGGGTGTGCTAGCACAATAGGTTATTGCAGCAAATCAGAAACTATGATGTTAAGTTACCTCATTATCATAATCATTGTGTTACAAGGTTCTTTGGAGCCTGATTAATAAGCATAGTCACTACTTTGTGGGAGAGAGTGTTAACAAGTAAGTCAGGTGTAGCAATCCAATGAAGAAGACTTTGATTATTTAAGGTGAGTTTTCAGGAGCTTACTATTCACCTGAAGAAGCCACAAGGTGTAAGTGTGTTACACTCATGGATTTATTTATTAAAGTTTATACTTAAAGTTCATGGTTCCAGTAAATATTTTTTATTTTTCGATCAGAGATTGCCTTGTAGGTCAGGCATAAGTCACCTCTTAATAAATGATATGAGATGGAGGAAAGAGATCGGGCCTTTAGTCAGTCTGCATAAGACGTGTTTTATGCTTTCTATTTTTTTTTTTTTTTTGTGAGAGTGTTTATGGAGGAGTAGTTGAAGTCACCCATATGTATGGCTGAATGTTAAGAGATTCCAGTAGGTTTAGGTAGGAGGTGTGATTTTCCAGACTCATTTATTTATTTTATTTTACATTTGTTGACTGGGCTAGTCTGGCTGGATACATGTCCATTTTCAGCAGAGGCCCGAGGAGAAAAGCTCCACTAATAAACTAAGTAGCTAACAAATAACAAAGTATACAAAGCATGCAGGCAACTAAGGGAACAATTATTATATAGAATAGTAATGCAGAGGCAATTTAACAGAAATAAACAGCAGTGCGGAATCATTATAACTTAATATTTACTATAGAAAGACTGCTAAAAAAAAAGAATTATGAAGGGAGAAAATAGGGACAGGTGGAGAGTCTGTAAAAATTTACATAAATTAGCCAATTAGTAGCAGACATGTTGTGTTGAGTACTACTTTTAGGATAGAGATTTGCACAAAGGAAATCTTGATCTAGGTTAGTTACAAGGAGAAAAGACAGGTTGCAGACATAATAGCAAGTAACAAAAGAAGAGGTAAAATAGGAGTAATAAACAGGCTGGTGGGTTGCTAGGTCTACTTCTCTAGAGGGATAGAAGTAGTGAAAGAGGGCAGGTAGAAGAGCAATAAAGGGTGCGGGAGAGAGGGGGTGTTAGGGGATCTGTACCAAGGATATGATAGGGGTCATACCTCTGGATAATTGGGCGTAGAGCAGTTCAAGCGAGTCACGATATTGGACTAGTCTAGCAGTGTACTTGTCCTTTATGAACACTGAGACATCTTCTTCCTTTGTTTTATCCTGAGCTGAGGGGGACCAAAATGTATGAAAGGGATTGTTGCCTTTGATAGCCACGGTGCTTTCCAAGGTTCTGAAACATGTTTCCGTGACTGCATATGTGTCTGCATTCTCCAGGGTGAGGAGTGTTTCCAGGGAGTGAATTTTTTTATTTACACTCCCTGGACCTAGATGTAATCTCTTTGTTAATAAGCTGTGAAATATAGAAGTACTTCCTCACCACAGTGGACACATTGATCAAAAGTCAGGTTGCTGTTCTCCTACATTCCAAAATCCCAAATGGCTGGACCACCTCTTATAGGATGTATTCTCAATGTGGTAGTTTCCTGGGGGAACTATCTGACAAAAGGATATGATAATACATTTTTTGGCATTTAGCTTTATTCCACGATTCTGGCACTACTTATTTGGGAAGATTCTTCCTGCAGGATGGCTAAGTCTTTTAGGGATTCTATAATTGCACCCAACTTACAGTCATATGCAAACTTAGTCAGCCAGAGTCCTTTACTATTGGCTTTAAATTCAGAGACATAGTTGCCAAACAGGAGCAGTCTCAGCACATAGGCATGAGAGGCTCCACTAGTTTTTTTGTGGAGGTAGCATCCACTGTTATGAGCGCCTGTGCTCTACCTGTGAGGCAGTTGGTGATCCTGCAGTTGACGTAGGGGTTTATTCATAGTTTGTTAACTTTTCTACTATTCCCATGTGGGGATTGTATCAAAGACCATAGCCAGGCCTAGGTAGGCAGTGTGCACCATTTTGCCTTCATCCATTGCCTTGGTGACTCTTTCAAAGAAGTCCACTAGATTGAGTAAGCATGACCTGTCTTTGATGATTGCAAACTGAGACAGAGCCAGTGATTACGTGATCCTTTTGTTCTTATTTCTATTAACTCCATAATAATCCTTTCTATGTCCTTACATAATAAGGCAGGTAATACTTATAGTTCTATAATTGCTTGGATCAGTGGAAGGTTCAGCATTGTGCAACAGTGTGACTTGTTGTTCTTCACTCGCTTGGAACAAAGACTGTGTTGAAAATAAGGATGAGCAGTGTTGTTGGTGAATTATATAAATCATGCTTCGTGCTGACCAGGAAATATTAGCAATATTGTCAGAACCCACTGATGCAGTATTCTGATGCTTTTTTAGGGCTTAGTCATGTGTGATAGCTGGGGGTGACATCAGTTTCAAGTACTTCTTGTGGGATAGATGGGGGAGGAGATGGGTAGAGTTTGACCTGAATTTATTAGCCAATAGGTTAGCTGTGTCTTAAGCTTCAGTGGGGGTAGCATCATTCAGAATCAGTACAACACTTTGCTGTGTTTTGCTCCTGAGATTTTGAATATACCTAAAAACGGCCTTGTGATTATCTTTTAGCTTTGGTTGATTTAGATAGGCACCTGAGTTTGTTGAATTTAATGATATGAACTCTGTTATTTTTGGGAATTGCTCTTCTTACTTTTGGCTAATAGTTTGCTCCTTTTACTGTGTAGTTTGTTGATAGTATAGCTTTATCATGAGGATTTGTTTCTAGAGTTTGCCCTGTGCTTGTTTCTAGAGGGAATAGGTGCATCTATGTTACTGTTTACACGGTGATACAATTTGGTCTTGTACGATTCCACACAAGTAGCAGAATTTTCAAGGTTTGGTGGAGATTTGAAGCTTGCCAAAGTATTAAAGAGGAACAGATAATTTGTCATAGAAAAGTTTCTAAAGATACCATGGGTAGAGGTGGGCCTCTGCTTTCAATTTTATTTTGAATGAGATTGCTATATGCTTAGACCTAACACGAATTGATGATGTGCAAGAGATGGTGAAGATGCCCCAATGATACTAGCCAGTGACAACATCAAAAAAAGTGGATGGGATATTTGTGTGCTCATGTTGCGAATCCCTGAAACATCGGTGGGAATTCTTTCAAGATATTTACAGCCAGAAATCACCTCATGGACCAATGGTCAATCCGTCATCCACCAGTCTCCTTGAGGCCCCGATGACTGATGCAAAGCCAACAGTTGAAGAGATGAAATCAGCTATTGGAACACTGAGAAATGGCAAGGCACCAGGACTAGATCAGGTCACTGTGGAAGTGATCAAAGCTGGAGGTATTATCCTGCTCCACTGACTTCATGCACTGATAAAGCTGCTATGGGTTATGGATCAGACACCATCCACATGGAAAAAGGCCATCAAGGTACCCACCACAAAAAGGGGGACAAAAGGGAATGCAAGAGCTACAGTGGCATCAGCCTGCTCTCCATCATTGGCAAAATCTTTATGAAGATCATACAATCCAGGCTGCAGAAACACCTTGAGCAAGACAGCAGGGAAGAACAGGACAAATTCAGACCAAAAAGAGGATACTGCAATCAAATCTTCACCATCCATCAGCTAATGGAGAAAACAAAATCTGGTGTGGACAATATATAGTTATCATCTTTATCAGTTTCAAGACTGCATTTGACTGCGTCCACTGGCCTGTCCTAAGGAAGACATTGTACACCGAGCACGTGCCAGAGAAAACCACCAGACTCCAACATCATACAGTGGTTCATCTGGCCAGGTACACTTTCGGAATGTACTGTCTGAAGAGCTTAAAATCCAGACTGGGGTCCATCAAGGGGATGTGGTGTCTTCACTGCTGTTCAACATAATGGTGGATGCCATCATGAAGAGAGTATTTGAGGGCAGGAGTGGATTCCAGTATGATGAAGCCCATTCTGTGACTGACATGATGTTTGTCGATGACAGTGCCATTTTTGCATACAGTGTTGCTGAGGCTACAGATATCCTCTATGACATTGTCCTCATTGCCCAATCGTATGGATTACTGATAAACATGACAAGACCAAAGTGATGGAAATTGATGGCTCACACATCATTGTCCACATTGGGGGAGTTCAGATCGAACAAATGCAAGAACTTAAACATCTGCATTCACTGATCCAGGAGAAGAAGGTGACATCAACAGCTGAAGTCCATAGCAAGATTGGAAAAGCCACCATAGCATTTGCCCTGCTCAAGTAGTGTCTGTGGAAGAGGAAGAACTTCTCCATCACTACCAAGATTTGCCTTTTCTGGGCACTGATCTTGCCAATTCTCCTTTATGGATCGGAAACATGGATCATCCTCAAGCCAGACCTGAACAAGATTGAAGTTTTCCAAATGCGATGTCTGCATCAAATCTTGAGAATCTCACTTTTTGACCACATTAGAAATGAGAGCATCTGGACCAGATATGATCAGCAACCAATGATGAGCAAACAGATACAGAAAAGGAGACCAGGCTGCACTGGTTTGGACATGTGCATGATGGACACCTGGCTCTTTCCATACAGACAATTATGGAGAGAGTGCCTTCTGAACCAGAGAGTTCACAAATCTACACCAAAGAAGGTGGGCTAAACAGGTTGAAGAGGACCTGAGAAGCCAGCTACTCAACCTACAGGAGGCCAAAAACATTGCAATGGGCAGAACGGCATGGAAAAGTGTCATGAACAAAGTCCAGAATCCAGAGGCACCCACAGCAACATACCTGCTGTGGGGTTGACCACCCCCACCAGCTCCCAGCTAGGGATAAATGAAGATAGGAGAAAGAATTATACATTAGGGATGGTGTAAGATGCACCCATATTGGTAAGGACAAAGATCTTGTTTCCCCTAATGGGTAGTCTGACTAATTGTTTCAAGACATTTGTATTGACAAAGTCCAGGAATCTCTGTGCTTGTGAATTAGTGGTGGTAAAAGTTTCCCAGTAAATATACAGGTAGTTAAAATCAGCTAGGAAGATGGTATTGGGATTAATACTGAGAGACTGCAGCTCTTGTACATATGATGTGTGTTTCGGCTTTCTTGGGTCATTTTGGGGCTGAAGGGTTCTATAGATAGCCAATATATGGTAAGGTGTAGCTGATGTACTTACTCTCCACCACTTTAAATCATGTCTCAGACACAACTTAGATGTCTCTGTCCCACAAGGTGAAGAAAGAGCGTAGGAAGTGGAGTTTCTTGTTTAGGCTCCTAGCATTGATCAACCACACCTTCATATTTTCTTTTTCTTGTTTCATTATGTTGGTAGGTTTGTCTAGTTGTTATTTCTTAAAAAAGCACTCTAGTAGAAGTGGAGAAGGTCTTTGCCAGTATACAGAAAGCTAGAGGGGACAGGTGTAGGCCAGCCCTGAAAAAGCAGAGAAATCTGTTGAACATATCCCCTCAGGTTGATAAATAGTGGACGCCTTTGGGGTATTGCACCCTAGGGGCATAGTCAACACATTAATGGGCAAATTCAGCTCTAAATTTGCTACTCTATCTCTTCCTAACTTTTCCAGCTTATTAGGGTACCCACATCACTCCCTCTGATTACCTTTGAGCAAGTCTTGAATTCTCTCTCCAAGACTAAAAACATAAGCTCCATGGCTTTTGATAATATGCCAGGCTGCCTTCTTGTCATCACAAAATACTGTTTAGTAGACTTGATATTAAGTCTTTCCAACCTCAGACACTCCACTGGATTCATGCCAGTGGAATGAAGAACTGCTGTAGTCATCCCAGTTCCCAAGAGGGGATCCACTACTGATCCAGGAAATTATAAACCTATAAGCCTCACCAGCTTTATCTGCAAAGCAGTAGAACCATAATTATGGAACTTACTAACAAAGACATCGGTATTTCAGAAAACCTTGACCCAAGTCAAGTTGGATTTGTTAAAGGCAGATCCTGCCTCCCGAACCTGGTGGGCTTGTTTGAGCAAGTCAGGTTCACACTGTCTACCTGGACCTGGCCAAGGCCTTTGATACCAACCCACATTCCTGCATTATTGATAACCTAATGAAACTAAATGTAAACCCCATTGTTACAGTCTGAATAACAAATTGTCTAATGAACAGAACACAGTCTATTAGTGTGGGAAGCATGCTGTTTTGAAGAGAATAGCTACCAGCAGTGTCCCCTATGGATTGGTTATGGAACCACTTCTCTTTGGTGTTTACTTCTCTGATGTTATGGCTGAAAACAAGATCATGTGGCTGACCAAATCTGCAGATGACTGGATCCAGTTAAAAATATTGTTGGTAGGATTCACATCTCCATCTAGGGACCCCTGCACAATGAATAGCAATTATGAGTCGAGCACTGGCATCATATTGTTGAGGACCCCTGCATAATTGACAGTGTCATGGTGACCACCGCAGTAAATGTAGTCACAGAGTCAAAGCTATTCACTGGTTCTAATGCATTTACACAATCCTGTCTGACATCTTGCGGGCATGGGGGGGATGATCACCATACCTTACAGAAAAAAAGAATTTCTCCCTTACAAATCAGCAGTGGATGTCTGACCAGTACAGCTTTTCCAGAGTTGTCTGTTGGATAGCTATCACTTATACTAGTGCCATACTCTCTTGCTGTCTAATTCTCACCTCATTAAATTGACTGAAGCTTACTATCTGTATGCTTATTTTTACATTTGCTTGATATATTGGCAAAATTATGCTTAATATTTTGGGTAAGTTCATAGTTTTCCCTTGAATTTAGAAACAGATGTAGACTTTATTTTGCTGTTTTTCATTAAACAAAAAACTAAATGACTTACATAAGTAATATGTTCTGGTAGGAGCTGTCTGGAATGAGGATAGGAGAAGGGTTTACTGGTTCCTGATGCTAGTTCTGAAGGCTGCCGGCCTAGCCAGATAGAATTGTGCAGATACTTGTATCATTTGTAAATAAGAATGTTGAACTACAGACTTGTTTTCTTAATTGAAAGAAAATACTGTGAAATTATGAAATACAAGCTTGTTTTCTTAAATGAAAGAATATGCTGTGAAATGTTGAACTTAAAACAATGTAGCAACATTGCCCACTGCTGTAAAGAAAGCTAAGTCAAGCATTTCTTGTCTGTCCCTTAAAGTTAAAATTATTTCATGTCTGTCCCTTTGAAGTTAAAATTTGGAGTCGATGAGTCTGGAGTGAAGCATCCTGCCTATTGTTTTAACTTAACGAATAATTACTAGAGTTTATATGTGGAATGTCTTTTATGGCTGTAGTTTCCTGCAGGTGCAAGATAACAAGAATGTAGTATCTGTTAGCCTGGGCATCCCAGGAAAGTGTGAAATGATGTAATGGGAATCAGGACTGGAGTAACAGAGAGAATCAGAAGGCATTAAGCATTTTTGTCTTGACCATTCAACTCACCAGCACACTGCCTGTTTTCTTATGTAAGTTACCTTAGATTTGTGTTTTCTTTTAGAAATAGCTAGGAACTAGAAAGATTAGACAAAGTTTTCTCTGTGATGTCAAAACTGTACTACTGAATTATTTTAAGTATTTCGGTGTGATCTCTGAACTCTTAACTAGCCCTGTGTAATAAGAAGTATTATCTTGTGTTTTTATTATTTATTAAATATTTTGAAACCTTTCAACTGTGGCTGTTTTGTGTAGAGATAATTTAAGCTCTAGAGTACATTGCATACTTATAGTGATTACTGTACCAAGTCACTCTAATCAACCTTGGCTGTTTAGTTATACTACCAATTGGATAATAATATTGCACAGTAATAATTGGATACCCTTTTAAGGGCCTTTGAGTAGTTGATAATTATTAGTGGGTGCTGGCAGGGTACTACCGTATAGTCTGGGAAAAGGGGGCACAGCTGGATAACCTGTGCCAGCCTTCCCCAGGAGTGTCTGTGTGGTTGTATAAACTCTTCTCAAAGTGTGTGATTGTGTGTTTGTCAGCTACTTGGGCAAGGGCATGAAGAACTGTCTGGACAAAGAGGGTGCTAGAGGTTTAAGCTTGTCCACTAGGCTGAGATCTAGACCCTATAACTGTGCCACTGGGGAATTTTACTGGGGACCTGGAGAGCAAGGGAGTGACCAGCCCTGGACTGACTGTGATCTCTGTGTGGTCTTAAGGGAAATTGCACTTTACTGTGTGCATTTGTTATCCTTTCCTCATATATGAAATGCCCTCTCTGCTGTTAGTGGTGAGGATTCAGGGTCCTTGAGTGCTGGGCCAGGGTATGGGTGTCGCATTTGTGGTTTGGCAGTGGTGGGATATCCACATCATATATTAATTAGTTGGCAAATACTAATTGGCTTGTAGTGGTATGGGTAGAATGAATCCCTGTAGCTTGTGTGCAGTGAGCTTTGAAGGTGTGTGGTACTCTAAAACAGCCACTCAGTGAATACTGAGTTCAGATCACAATTGTTTTATTTCTTTTGTTAGCTTAGCTAGTCAGGGTGAGCAGGCAGCATGTCAGCAGAGGAGTATGGAAAGCTGTCAAGGAGCCAGCTGGTGGAGATGTGCCAGGCTAGGGGACTGGTGCATGGAAAGCTAAGGCAGACCTGATTGCAGCCTTGGTTACAGCTGCATCAGAAAACAGCAACCAGGAGGACAATCAGACTGGCAGTGGAGATACGATACAGCATGAGAAGGAGATGCTGACTCTTTTCCAGAGTCATAAAGGTAATGGGGAAGGGAGTAACTGGACCCCAGAAGCACAAAAGGTCAGTAAATTTCTTCCACAGTTTAAAGAGGGGGATAATTTTGATAGTTTCATTCATATGTTTGAGAGGGTATGTAAACAGTATGAAGTTGACCAAGGGCTCTGTGTATGGTTCCTAACCTCCTTACTCCATGGTAAAGATGTAACTGTATGGTCTAAAATGTCTGATGTTGCATGTTTTGATTATACTGTTGTAAAAAATTGTCTATTAGAGTTTTTTAAGCTAACACCTGAAATGTATAGGAAAAAGTTTCAGGAGCATAGACGCAAGGCAGATGAAAGTGTGTGTTTGTGAATATGTTGCTGAATTGAGCACTTATTTCCCTAGGTGGTTGAGTGGATGTCAGGTCACCACTTTTGAAGGGCTGTCAGACCTTTTGGTGAGGGAACAAGCCCTTAGCACTTTGCCTGAGGACATGAGAATCTGGTTAGCTGATAGACAATGTGCTACTTCAGATGTGTTGGGGAAGAAGGGAAACCTATGCCTGGCAAGCAGGGCAGCCCCACACAGGATGGGGACCCCCAGTACTGCTCATGGGTCTAAAAGAACCCATGGTGGACAGCACAGACTGCCACAACAGAATCTGCCAGTAGCAGGGGAAGCCACTAGTCCAGGTACACATCCAGGAGCTAGGGTTAAATGTTTTTAATGCAACCAGTGGGGCCATGTGGCATACAGGTGTCCATGGATGCAAGGTGGGGAACAAAAGGTGAGGTAGTCAGTAAGTGGGAAAGACATAATGCCAATAGTAGGTTGTCTTGAGACAACAGGGTTACCAAACTACCATCCTGCAGATGTCCTAATAGGGAAGGATTTGGATGAGACAGTACCATGTGCGTATGCAGTTACACGCAGTCAGGCTAGGAGGCAAGCATGAATCTGGAATGACGCATTCTGCCTATTGTTTTAACTTAAGGAATAATTACTAGAGTTTACATGTGGAATGTCTTTCATGGCTGTGGTTTCCTGCAGGTTCAAGATGACAATTATATAGTATCTGTTAGCCTGAGAACACCAGGAAAGTGTGAAATGATGTAATGGGAATCAGGACTGAAAATAGCAATGTAAACAGAGAGAATCATAAGGCTTTATGCATTTTTGCCTTGACCATACAACTCATCAGCATTCTGCCTGTTTTCTTATGTAAGTTATCTTAGACTTGTGTTTTTTTTAGGCTGTTTTGTGTAGAGATAATTTAAGCTCTATAGTACATTGCATACTTATAGTGATTACTTACCAAGTAACTCTAATAAGCCTTGACTGTTTAGTTATACTACCAATTGGATAATAATATTGCACAATAATAATTGGACACCCTTTTAAGGGCCTTTGAGTAGCTGATAATTATTAGTGGGTGGTGGCAGGGTACTACCGTATAGTCTGGAAAAAGGGGGCACAGCTGGAGAACCTGTGCCAGCCTTCCCCAGGAATGTCTGTGTGGTTGTATAAATTCTTCTCAAAGTGTGTGAGTGTGTGTGTGTGTCAGCTACTTGGGCAGGGACATGAAGCACTGGTTGGACAGAGAGGGTGCTAGAGGTTTTAGCTTGCCCACTAGGCTGAGATCTGGACCCTATAGCTGTGCCACTGGGGAGTCTTATTGGGGACCTGGAGAGCAAGGGAGCGACCAGCCCTGGACTGACCGTGATCTCTGTGTGCTCTTAAGGGAAATTGCACTTTACTGTATGCATTTGTTATCTTTTCCTCATATATGAGATGCCCTCTCTGGTGTTAGTGGTGAGGATTGAGGCTCCTTGATTGCTGAGCCAGGGCACTGGTGTCACACTAGTCAATGCATGTGTGTGCCTGTGAGTTTATGTTCCTAAAGCTAATGAGAATTTATGTTCCTAAAGTTAGTCAATGCATGCGTGTGCCTGTGAGTTTATGTTCCTAAAGCTGTCAATGCATGTGTGTGCCTGTGAGTTTATGTTCCTAAAGCTAGTGAGAGTTTATGTTCCTAAAGTTAGTCAATGCATGTGTGTGCCTGTGCGTTTATGTTCCTAAAGCTGTCAATGCATGTGTGCCTGTGAGTTTATGTTCCTAAAGCTAGTGAGAGTTTATGTTCCTAAAGTTAGTCAATGCATGTGTGTGTGAGTTTATGCTCCTAAAGCTGTCAATGCATGTGTGTGCTTGTGAGTTTATGTTCCAAAGGCTAGTCAGTGCAAGTGTCGGCTTGTGAGTTCATGTTCCTAAAGCTAGTCAGTGCATGTGTGTGTGCCTGTGAGTTTATCTGAAAACTCAGTCTGTTGTGATGTCCAGGGAAAGTATATAAATGATTGGGGAAGGAAACATAAAATGCCATGGAAGCTTGCTAACACTTTCAATCCTGTGGGCATACCCTTCACACTGCTTATCACATTGTTACCAAAACTATCAACAAGGGCATTACAAGTACAGATAGATAATGGAGTTTTAATACTGTGAGACAAGCTGTCAGAAACATGTTTAGAAAATTGAAACCTTGTGATTTAAGGGCAGTCTTTTCCCCTAGCTGGAGATTTGAACAGTGATTTTCTAATTATTCACACAGAATGTTTTGTGGGAATCTGCTTTTCAAAAGACAGATAATTGTAGCCCTTATGACTAGTTAATGACATTAAAGATGCATATGCGTAGCTGGGTAAAGTCAAGCTTTTCTTACTTTATTGTCTGCTGAAGAATACCTGAACTATACAAGGCAGGCAAGCTAGAGAGTTGTATTAGCCCTGGGTGATATGCACTCTTCTTTTGAGCTAGGAAGTCAAGTTAAAAGCAACCCCTCTTTATAATAAATTGTAAATGGAAACATAGTATGTGACTGCAGATGGGACCTGCTTAGGTCCTTGCAATGTGTCCATTGCTCTGCCTTATTGATTAACTGGGCTACAGGCAGAACAATGGGCACTTACTTCCTCCTACTCATCTGTCAAACTGGTCCTTGTTGGGGATGTAGTAAATTCAGGCATTGTTTTTGAAACGACCACCATGTGTGTCAAGGGTCTTGGGCTGATGAAATTCACAGATGACTGCAAACTGGGAGTTATCAGAGATTCACTCCTTAACAGAACCATCTTACAGGATGGGTTAACACAGATAAATAGCTGGTACTAAAGTTACGGACTAAAACTCAATCCCAAGAAATGCATTATAGTGCCTTTTGGGAAAACTGGCATCCAAGCTAATTATTCAATTGATAAGACACCTGTTAGTCAGGGATCTGGGAACATAAATAGATAGTAATCTGGCCTTTGCCAACACGTGACCAAGGTAGTAAGACAATTATTCTATGTTTCCCAGTTTATAAGTAAGGGCATGGCATCCAGGTCCAAGGAAGTCATAGTGCCACTTTATTTGGTCCATATCAGACCTATCATTGAGTATCATGCTCTCTCCAGCATGTACCTGACTAGACATATGCAACAGTTAGAACACCCACATATGTTCCTTTCCAGGAGAATCTATTGTATAAACACATTGCCTATACAGATCATCTAAAATATTATAAAATATTATTACCTATTATAAAACTAAATGCCTTTATTTGTACAGCTGTCCATTGAAGATAATCCATACTGCATTCTTTTTTCTTTTTCTGACTGCTTTTGTCACTCCCCACACCAATACTTACCATTCTTGTCCTATTGTTTTCTTTTCAGATTTCTCTTGTACTACAAGGGACATATCCCACACTACTTTATTGTATATACAGTATATTTTTATTGTATTCTACTTCAATACTGTAATTTTTTTGGTTATTTTACTGTGAAGCTTTCCTCCCTGGGCCTGCGCTGAAAAAGGGCACTAGTTCAGTCGGACTATCCCGGTCAACAAATGCCAAATAAATAAATAAGTAAATAAATCTAAAAGTCCTATCTGTCTCCTATAAGTCACTGAAAGGCGATCTATGAGCTTGTTAAAAATCAATGAATAAATATTAAATAGATATACAATAAAAAATCCTTAATATACTCAGTACTTATACAATTAATTATACAGTCTTTCACATATCTAAAAAGAATTAATTTAAATGACTGTACATAAATGTGTATAAAAGTAAGTGACATGACATAGTACTTACTGCCTCAAGAACCAGAAGTTATTTCTGTAGTGGACAGGGTCCCTTCATACAAAGGTTACAACATTTTTAATTACAGTGATCTTTCTATTAATGCTCAACATTTCAATTTATTTTCCAAAGGTTTCAAATGTATACCATTGAGGAAGGTTAATGTGTCTAGGGCTACAGTAGATTTGAAACTCTTTAACAGGAAAAATAATTTAGCCTTATTTTTTAACAATCAAAAGTACAACAACAAATTGTTAACACCTCTGAGGAAAAAAGGCACCTTCAACCCCCCCTCCACCCCCAACTCAAAAACTTAGAAAATATTAAGGACATGGAAATTAGGAAAGAAATTAGTAACAATAGGCTATATTCCAATCTTTGCAAAGATGAAAGAGACCTACTAGATTCCATAAAAACTAACCATTCCTTGAGAATCATGCAACCGGACAAAGGTGGAGAGACTGTTTTGATGTATAGCATTCTTTATGAGTCCAAAATGGAAGATGAGCTTAGCGCTATTTCCAAATATATTTTGGCTTCTATTAATGAGGTTAATATAGCCAATTCTAGAATTCATCTTATGCTCAATGACTTACTTTTAGAAAGTTCCATCAATTTGGAGACATTTAATTTTCTAATGAACAAACACCCCAGGGTTTCCTTGGTGTTTGGTATTCCCAAGGTCCATAAGAACACATTGGATCCCCCACTTAGACTAATTGTTTCTTCAGAAGGTGCTATTAGATCTCCCCTTTCTAAATTTGTGGACATTAAACTCAAAGATCTATCTTTGACAGGTCCAGCAGTGTTAAAGGACTCCTGGGATTTTCTCAGACATTTGAAACCTGAACTTTACAACAATAGTTTGTTTTTTGTAACATTGGATATAGTCGATCTTTTTGGCAGTATACCCCATGATATAGGATTACAATGGCTGGAAGATTCCATAAGTATATTTGGAAATTTTTCCAATGATGATTTTACTAATGTTCTTTTGTTAATGGAGGCAATTCTCACTAACAACTATATGTATTACGAAGGTGAATTTTACAAGCAGGTGTGGTTATGGGGTCCAGGTGTGCCCCCACATATGCCAACATTGTTTTGACTTGGTGGGAGCATATATATGTCCTTAACAGCGAATTTAGTAGTTGTTGGTTCTTATACAAATGCTTCTTGGATGACATTTGAATTTTGTGGATGGCAAGTAAGGAAAGATTTCTTGAATTCCTGACCTACTTAAAAGGAACAACCAATTTTTTTGGATTTTACTTATAATTTGGACTATCAGGAACTCAGTTACCTGGATGTTTGTATCACAAAGGACAATGGCAAGTTTTCATCTAGGGTACATAGAAAGAATACTTTCTCAAACTCGTATCTTCATTTTAGTAGTGGGCATCCATTCTTTCAAAAGAAAAACCTCATAAAAGGGCAACTAGTCAGGATTAGTCGCATGACTTCCAATGACAAAGATTTTATTGTTGAATGTAGTACAGTGGGTGACATATTTAAAGAAAGGGGTTACCCTACCAGTTTAATTTAACAAGTTACTACAGAAGTCTTGGAAGGTAGATCCAGTAGATTCACACCCATTTTAGGACAGGATGTTTGTTGATCCGTTGCTTCATTGGTTTCCAAACAAATCAATTTGAACAATGATTGGGATGATGCTTATATTTTGGACTTTAATGGAGACTCAGGAGTTATAAGAAAAGATATTAGTAGAGAATGGGAAAATTTAAAGAAATTTCAGATCTAGATCAAATTTGTAAAAGTCAGTTAAAATTTACATACAGAAGGGATAGGAACTTTAAAAATTTCTTTGAATTCGGAAAGGGTTCTGGTTTACCATACAATGGCACAAAGACGGGCACCTTTAAATGTGGTGCATATTCTCAATGCACCTACATATTTAATGTTCCTTCCATAGAAATTTTGAGTAGGAACAGAATTATTAAGAGTATTTGTTACTCAAATTGTAATACAAGTGGATTGGTATATCTTGCATTTTGTAAGGAATGCAAATCCTTTTACATTGGCAAGGCCGAGAGAAAACTCAAAACTCGTATATATGAACATCTTTATGAGATGAGTAAGGCAAACTTAAATAATGCACTTTTCCACCACAAGACAGTTTGTCATCAAGCATCATTTTTATTTCTTGTTTTGGAAGTTGTGTCTAAGGAAATAAGAGGGGGCATGTGGGAAGCTAAGTTAGAATACCATGAGCTCTACTGGCAAATAGTGTTGGATGCCACAAAACAACCAGGGCTAAATGACATGCTTTCCATTTTGTCTGTACTGAAATTAAGAGCTGCCAAATTGTAAAAAGTTTTTATGCCCCTAGAGGGCAGTAAGTACTATGTCACGTCACTTACTTTTATACACATTTATATACAGTCATTTAAATTAATTATTTTTAGATATGTGAAAGATTATATAATTAATTGTATATACGTTAAAGTACTGAGTATATTAAGGATTTTTTATTGTATATCTATTTTATATTCGTTCATTGATTTTAATAAGCTTTGATTCTTTTTTAAAATAGTTTGTCACTTCCATTGGCTCCTATTTAATTATTTAATTGTTTTACCAACAGTGATTGGTTCACCTATTACAAGTTAATTATTTAAAGAAGTGTAGGGTAGTCAAGTGTGTGTATCTGATGAAGATTTTTACGAAAATGCAACTTTTAATTTATATCATTAATCATGCATTTATTTGTTACTTTTTTGGAGTGAATAAACATTTATCTTCGGCTCGTTCTCCATTTGGATGCTTTCAGTGAATTTTGGTTCTGGTTACAATCGCACTTGCTCACTGAAATCAATTTTTGGATCCTTGGTTCCTGTTCTGAAGGACCTTTTGCACATTCACAAAATGAACAGTATCAGGACCACTAGATCCATGGATTTAAATTTTGCTTGTGAAATAAATAAAACATGTTGGTGAGAAAGATACGTGTCTCAGAGTATCCCCATGAACTGGAACAGGCTCCCTATCCATGTGAAGCAGAGTCCATCCCTAACCTTATTTAAGCGTAACCTTGACCAATGGATGTGAAATTGAAAATTCACCTCAGGTCTGGCACCCATGTCTCTGAAAGACAGAAGGAGAAAATAATACCAAAACTAACATACCCTCCCCCCACATAGCCACTGGACATTTTCTGACATCACCCCTCCTAATAAATACCCATGATAAATAGGGACAGAACTGAGTTGGATTGGATGGTTAGGCTTATAAAGCCCTGGTGGTCATTAGCCTAGGATATATCGATGAACCTATGACCCTAAGATTTAGCGATGAACCTATTAACCTATGTGGAATGTTGTTCCTTGTGTCTATAGCCCTTTCTTCAAAAATGCTTTTTATTATCACCCGAGTATCATTTCCCCCTGTGGCCCTATTGTACTTGTACAAGTGTTTTTTTTTTCATATCCATATTCCTTATTGTAGTAAACTTTATCCCAAAGCTCATAGGTTCATAGGTTCATAGGTTGGTACTAGGCTATCGGCCCTAGGGCCTATACAAGCCTAGCCATAACAATTCCCTGACTATTTCTTCCCACACTATTTACTTCCCTGGACCCCTGTCTAGCAGGGTGACTGACATGATCCCCGGGGTGAATTTCCTTTCTCCCATCCAGTCATCAAGGTTCCTTTTGAAGAGGGCCAAAGAGGCACTCTGCTTGACATGTATGGGCAGTCTATTCCAGATTCTGGGGAGTCTCTGGGTCAGGAACCTATCCCTCCAGCATGTTTTGTTTATTGTGATGACAAGGTTTAGATCACTGGAGCATGTGGCTCTGAGGGATTGGGATTTCTTTAAGTGTAGCATGTCCAACAGTTCTGGGTTTGACATGGCCTTGTATGTTAAGCAGAGATTGCCTCTGAGTAGACGATATGCGACAGATTATAGCTGGAGATTATTAAGGCAGTCAGCATAGGGCATCTGCTTTAGGCCTGTGATTCTTTTAGTGAGGTATTTCTGTGGCATTTCCAGTTGTTGCAGATGTCATGACAGGTACATGCCAAACGAGACATTGTATTCTATAATGGGTCTAATGAGGGATGAGTACATTGGAACAATGACCTCCTTTTTTCTGGATGAAAGCCCTTAGTGATGAGGTGTGCCACATAGAAGTTATTTTTCTTTCTATAGTATTACCTAAATGTAGACTGGTACCCAGAAACTCTTTCAGTTTCTTCATTTCTATTAACCTGCCACAGACCATGAAAATCTCAGCATCTTTTTTTCCCCTATTCAAACTTGAATTGTTTCAGAAGAGAATTTCTCTCAGCTTGCATGTCAGAGGGCAGATACTACATTTTGTATAGTTGTCATTGCAAGTCACTGCCCACAGTTTTAACATCGACAGAATGGTCTTCCTGTAGTTGATAAACTGCAATAAATACAGATAACAGCTAAAGTCAAACTTTTTTTTCAAAGGTTTACTCAGCTGAGAAATCTTTAAATGAAGAACAGCAGCATAAGTCATAATGCAGTAAACAGGTTAAGTAGTCTCATTTTTGGCCAGTGAAATGTTGCTCTTACGCATGCACTTCTATGTAATTAAGAATGGTATAAAATACAACAGTTTTCATCTGCCTTAGCTCTTTTTTATTTTTCTGTGTGCTATTTGCTTGAACTGCTAGCTTGGACTTACAATTATAATATCTGATTGAGTATTGTTTAAGGACTACTGCTTTGGATACTTAACAAAACCTTGGTTGTTTTGGGTCTATATAAGAAGATTGAAGTTTCAAAACTTTGAATCTGACATGGTCGACACCATATGATCAAAGCCTTGAAACTTTGAATCTTTTAACGGAGATCTCCATACAGCGCGGAAAGGGAAGATTTCCCTTTTCTGCACTGTAGTGCGATCTCAGAGTTGGTATATTTAAGTAGCAGGGGTGGTGCAGGGGGGCTTGCCCCCCTGCTTAGAGCATTTAAATGGTTTGTTTTTGTAGGTTGTTGTGTTTTATTAAATTTTCTATTTTTCAAGACTTCAATTATATGGTGTCGACCATATCAGATTTGAAGTTTTGAAACTTCAATAATGTAATATAGACCCAATATTTTTTACAAGCTTCATATCGAAGAGGATCTAAAAGTATCCTGAAAAGCTTCCTTGCATTGAAGATTTAGCACAAGTCACGTTAGTTCCGTGAAAAAAGCACTTGCATTGCTTCCAGAGACAGTTTTAGAAAGCCAGGGATTCACAGCACTGTTAAAGTAACTAAATTCAAGAAAAATCTTAATACATTATATATGGGCTCTGTCATCTTATATGGATAAAAACCTGGTTTGTAGATATTAAACAAAGAGACTAAAAAAATTAAATGACATTACAGTGGCAGGCCTCATGTTGGCCATTGTGGGGTATAAGAAATTATAATAATAAACACAAATAATGATCATGGAGCATTAGTGTAGCACAGAGTCTGTATTTTTCAGTTTCAGGGTGGACATTTTCGTTATTATCATTAAGTCTCTCTTGTCATATGCCCTCTGGTGCAGAGTCTGCACCAAATTTATTGCTGTTCTTGGGGAATCCTCAGTTCTGTTAATGCTTTTAAAGAAAAGGTAGCCTCTAGAATAGCATACAGTATTTGAAATAACAGTCTCAGGGTCTATATTAGAACATCGAAGTTTCAAAACTTTGAGTGTTCTAATATCGAACCCTATTCAGCGAAAGCTGAAAACATCGAACATACAGAACAGCAAACTTTTTCCTAGGGAACAAATTTGCTTTTCCAAAACACATACACACAACACAAGCACACAAAACAAACAGCAATCCACACACACACACCTAAAATCTTACATCTAACCCTACACTAAACTATACACACACCACTAACTATCCACTTACCTTAACCCAAACCCTAACCCTAGGGTCTGTCACTATCGCACACTCACCTCAACCATACCCTAACCCTAACTCACCTAACCCGCCCTAACCCTCACGTCCACACAATCTCACACATACCTAACCCGCCCCTAACCCTAACTCACCTAACCCGTCCTAACCCTCATGTCCACACAATCGCACACATACCTAACCCACACCCTAACCCTAACTAACCTAATCCGCACTCAATCGCACACTTACCTGAACCCGACTCGTAACTTTCCACCACAGCGCTGAAAATACCAAAGCAACAGAAACGGACAGCCGAATTCTTTCCCTAGGAAAAAATTTGGTTTTCTGTTGCTTCGATATTTTCAGCTTTCGCTGAATAGGGTTCGATATTAGAACATTTGAAGTTTCGAAACTTCGATTTTCTAATATCGACTCGCAGTCTCAGCATATGTTTGCACATACAGATAATACCTTTCTTGTTTCCAGTTTTGATGCCTTTGTATATATTCAGATCCCACTCCCCATCTCTTTTTAACTTTTTCTTGTATAGACTTACAACTTTTATATCATCAAAAACTATTGCTTTGAGGTTGGTTCCACTTTTTTTTTTTTCAAATATATTTTTATTGAAATCATTTTAAACTTTCATATTGGTAACATAATAATGACACGAGAAAAATACAATAATTTCTGGATAGTATACAAAACAATATTTAAGAGTTACAGAGTATAAAATGCATTGAAACATGAACTTTGGAAACATTTATACAACTAAAGCAAGAGATAACTATATACAATATATACATGTAGTGCTACGAAAAAGACAGAGGAGAGAGAAAAAACCTTACGTATAGGATATAATTTTCAAATATCAAACAGTTTAACTTTTACCATGTAAACCCTGTCATACACATATCTACAGTCGACCAATATAGTATGGATATAGTTTGATGTAAATTCAAATATTAACTTTGGCCACATTAAGTTAGTCTTTTAGTATATAGTCTTGAAGGAGATTCCAGCATTCTTGATAGTATCGTTTCCTGTTATAATTACTTGTGGTTAACGATATGTATTTCTTTGCCATTTGCTTGAATCCGGACCAGGACATATGTGATCGGTCTAGCCAATTCTATGTAATGTATAATTTGACTAGAGCATAAAGCGTAACTAAAATGTGTAATTTCTTTCTTGATAAGGTAAATGAGGTAATATTTAGTATTGCAAATTCCCAGGGTTGTTTTTCAGAGGCCATTTTTTTCTAGTTTCACTCTAAGCGAGCACCATAGTTTGTAGGAACATTTGCAGTACTAGAATGTGTGTGGTAGGTCAGCATTTGGTGCTGAACAGGCTTCACATGACTGAGAAATTTCAGGTTTATTTTGATGCATAAAACATTTAACCCTTCCTTCTCAAAATTTTTACCTAATGTACACTGCTTTTTTAAACAAATATGATATCATAAGTTCATAGATTGGTACTAAGCTATTGGCCCTAGGGCTTACATAAGACTAGCCAAACAGGTACCCTGGCTTTTGCCACTCAAGAAAATTATTTTCCTGTGCCCCTGTTGAGCAGAGCCACAGAGGTGATCCCCGGGGTGAATTTCCTATTTCCCATCCAATCAACAAGACTTTTCTTGAAGAGTGCTAATGAGGAGCTTTGTTTGATATAGATAGATAGTTTGTTCCAGAGTATGGAAAGTCTCTGGGACAAGAATCTATCCCTCCAGCATGTTCTGTTTATTGTGGTGACAAGGTTTAGGTCCCTAGAGCATGTAACTCAGAGGGATTGGGATTTCTTTAAGTGGAACATGTCCAACAGCTCTGGGATTGACATAGCTTTGTATGTTAGGCAGAGATCGCCTCTGAGTAGGTGATATGTGACGGAGTAAAGCTGGAGTTTTTTGAGGCGGTCTACGTAGGGCATCTGTTTCAGGCTGGTAATCCTCTTTGTGAGGTATTTCTGTGGCCTTTCCAGTTGTTGTAGATGTCTTGTGAGGTACATACCAAAAGGGACATTGTACTCTATAATGGGTCTAATGAGTGATGAGTAGAGGGGAACAATGACCTCTTTTTTCCTGGATGAGAAACCTTTTGTGATGAGATGTGCCACTTAGAAGGATTTCCTGACAACTGTGGTGATATGATTATCAAAGGAGATACTACTGTCCACCTGTGTCCCAAAGTCTCTTATCACACTTTCAGTGTTAAGTATACTACTACCTATGTGTAACTCATGGGTGCAGAGTTTTTACCAAAGGGGATGACAATGCACTTTTTGGCATTGAGCTTGAGGCCATGGCTTTGATACCAGGCATCTGTCTCAGTGAGGCCCTTTTGTAGGATGTCCACATCATTAGGAGTTTCAATTATGGCTCCTATTTTGGAGTCACCTTCTGTGTTGGCCTGTACTTCAGAAAAGTAGATACCAAACAGGGGAGGATCCAGGACTGAACCCTGTGGTACTCCACTTGTCACTAGCCTAAAGTCGGATTTGGAGTCTGCTACTTTCACAGTGTGCATTAGATGTCATACATTAAGTGACTCTTGCATCTTTAGCATGTCTTGTGCTGTTGTCTCAACAGCTTTCTGAGTAGCAACTCAGTGCCCTATGCTTGTATCATACTTTTTTCAAATACTTGTAAAGATAAGATATATGCTAGGTACCTGTGTTGCAGACCCTGGTTCTGCAACAGATGGATTTATGACATCACTAGGAAGACCACCAAAGGCTGGAGAATTGCACAGACATAGGCAACCCATATACAAACAATACCATGTGCTCAGGGTACACACATGATGACATAGATGCCCAGTTCCCATATCTGAGTACTTGGTCCATAGGAATGAAAACCTTCTATCTCCTAACAAATGCTTCATTAACATGAAGGTGATGATAGCTTGCAGTAGGTGTGGACAAAAGGAGATGGCCATCATGACATGTAAGATCATACCCAAGTACAAACAGCAGTACCCAGTACAGTATGTGTGATGGCCAGCACAGTCTACAAAAGGGGGAGGCATGATATATATACCCATCATGGCCTAATGTGTGCACCTCCGGTTTCACTTCATATCATCAAAAGCTCATTTCATCAAATTTCAAAACAGTGAGACCAAATCATAGAAAACTCAAATCGTCGAAAACTCATAACATCGAATCTCAAATCATTATAAACTACAAAGCAACTAGAAATAACACCCCAGACACTGTTTACTATGTTTATGCAGGGCGACAAGTCCCCCTGCACCCCCCAAGTGGGCGGTTCCACCCCCACACCCCCCAGAAATTAAATATACCAACTCCAAGGTTGCACTACAGTGGGGTTAGGAAATTACCTTTTCCCCCCTAATGTAGTGCGACTTTGGAGTTGGTATATTCAATGTACAGGGGGTGCAGTGGGACTTGCCCCCCTGCATAAACGTGGTAAAAACTCTGTGGGATGTTATTTCTAGTTGCTTTGTAGTTTTCAATGATTTGAAATTCGATGTTATGAGTTTTTGACGATTTGAGTTTTCGATGATTTGGTCTTGCTGTTTTGAAATTTGATGAAATGAGCTTTCAACGATATGAAGTGAAACCACAGCTCCATACTACAGGGTGCCACAACAACCCCTAGGGCACATTAGTGTTATTAGCCACTTAGACCTACTAGACTTCTGTGCCAAACCTACACTTATAAGTAACGAAGTGCACTCAGTGAGGGAAATGTGAACCATCAGTAATTAACACTGCAATGTGTGGCCACAAAACTGTGACTCTGTATGTAAACATCAAAACTCTTTGAAAGATTTAAAATTAATTTTTATAGGGGAGCTTAACCACTAGAACTCCCTCATGCAAGGATATGTACCCTTCCCACTCCTATATTTATATAAAATAGCTCTCAGATTGCATTACCTTGGAGAAAGTGGGATTCTTGTAGATACTGAAATGTCACTATTAATATTCATACAGTGTACTTACAGTCTTGTAATTGCATTTTTAAGTATTTAAAACTATTGTGTCAAAGTTCTGCCTAGCACACAGCGGAAAGGAATTGAAGAGTACCATGCATTTACATTTGCAGTATCCCTCATTGTTACAACTCCCTGTTCCCTATGAACTGGGTACCCAGTCCCTTGGGGACATGTTGTGTGCCATGCACACATCTCTTCATGACATGCTGTGGCATGCTGCCTGTAATAAGTAGTGTCAGTGCTGCCACCAGGAATGTGTGTACTATGCACGTAGTGGTTGGGGACACTGACAAATGGTATAACAGAATGCTGCTCATATCAGTAATCTCTAATTACCCCTCAACTGGCAGTTGGTACAGAGGATTAAAGCTACGAGCTGCTAACAGAAAAACTTCCTGTGGTGCAGGGTTTGATTCCCTCTGCTTCCATTTGCCTAACTATGTGAATATTAGCAAGTGACTTAACCAAACAGTGCTCCCAGGCTTAATCTGAAAAAGGTTAATGTGGGTCAGTGTTCTACCTTGGTTAATGTATTACAAGCAAATAAATAAATAAACCACATAATGAGGAATAGTGCAATGGTATTGTTGCCTGATACTCACACCTGTATGATGAGACTTACACAACAATGACATTTTATGAAAAGAATCATTCATCTGTGTATACTAACCCTTCTTCTTACACCTGTTCTGCGTACCACTGTCTTTTCATCTATGTATACTAACCGTGGGCGGCCTGTGCTATTGGACTGCCGGACTGCAGTCCCCTCAACTATGAAATAAAGAAATAAAAAGAAAAAATAAAGAAATATAAAGAAAAAAACATTTTTAAAAATTCGTGGACTTTCGCGCATGCGCACTAGTCCGGACTGCTGTTAAGACAGTCTGGAGCATGCACAGATTGTCTCAGCAGTCCTGACTGGGAAACATGAAGAACAGAGTTCCCAGAAGTCTATGCAGTTTTAAACTGCATAGACTGTCCTGGAACTCACTGGGAAAACAACGTCAGCAGTCAGGAGTTCGTCGGGGGAAGGGTCGGATTTGCACGGGTTTTCAGCTGCAGTCTCGTCGGGGGAAGATGCATTTCATAGGATTTATGGTGGTTTTGTGGACAGGGATTTGGATTTATGGTGGTTTTGCAGACAGGGATTTACTACAGATAAGTGTGTGGACAGGGATTGATGGTTTGCTACAAGGTGTGTGTGAAGACAGGGATTTACGATTGATGGTTTGCTACAAGGTGTGTGTGTGTGTGTGTGTGTGTATGTGTGTAAATGCCCCAGGTGCAATATACTGGTGGTTAGACTCATGGTGGTGTGGTAGGGAATACCTCAGGCTTGAACCCTGTACCTTGTATGCAGGTGTTAAAGACCTGAATTCCCTACCCACCACCATTTGTAAAAAAAAACTGCAGATTTTTGCCTCATATTTGATCTGATCTGTTCCTCATAATATCTGTGGTTTTAAATAGTACAATGCTTGATATTTGATGGTATAGTCGTAGCACTGTTGCCTCACAGCTGCAGGTTCTCAGGTTTGACTCTTGGCTGGGGTGCCTTCTTTGTGGGGGTCTGTATCTTCTCACTGTGTTTGTGTGGGTTTGCTTTTGTGTCCACCCATGTTACAAAGACATGTCTGCATTATTTCTTCCTGGGCCTCTGCTGAAAATTGTTTATTTGTTCCAAGTTAGACTGTGCTGATTAACACGTTATATAAAATTGACAGGCATTTGAATTTCAGACTTCAGGTTTCTGAATGTTTAATTCCTTACATATTTGATGGTGCAGTGGCAGTATTGTTGCCTCACAGCTTTAGGTTTTCTGGTTTGATTCTTGGCTGGGGTGCCTCCTGTGTGGAGTCTGCATCTTATCCCTGTGTTTGTGTGGATTTGCTCTGGTGTCCTGACATTTTACAAAGACATGTGTCTATAGTATTTCTCCCTGGGCCTCTGCTGAAAATTGTTTTTGTTCCGTCAGAAGTAAAATTGACAGGCATTTGAATTTCAGACTTCATATTCTTCAGGAAATACATAGTAAAATCATTTTTTATTCTAGCAATAAATATATAGTAACACAACCTTTTATTATAGCAATTTTTTAAGTTTATAAGATGACTATTTGAAATTTGTCCTTATTTTTGGGACTGTAATACCCTGTTATTGGCTTTGAAATTTGTCCTTATTTTTGCGACTGTAATACCCTGTTATTGGCTTTGTCCAGGTTTTTTGTGCTAAGGTTGACAGCTATGGCAAGAACTGAATTCACTCAATATGTTTGAAGGCTGTATTCCCTCATTACTGGGTTTGCCCAGGTCTTTTGTGCTAAGAGGTTGACAGCTATGGTGAGAACTGAATTCATTAAATGATAGCCATTTAAGTTTCAGTCTTCCTCTCTTTCACAAAGCAGCTGATTTGGCGTAGTGGTATGTTGCTCTTGACTGTTTTGCACAGGGAACTTGGCAGTAAAATGTACAGTGGTAACACAGCATTTTTCTTTCACAAAGCAGGTGATTTGGCATAGTGGTATGTTGTTCTGACTCTTTTGCACAGGGACCTTGGCAGTAAAATGTATGGTGGTAACAGCATTTTATTCTAGCAGCTTTCCAAGATTATACAAGCAATGTTTAATGTGTCCCTGGTTTTTGCCCTTTTGACCCACCCCAATAAATTTGGCTTTTTACAGATTTCTTGTGCTGCGAAGTTGAGATGCAGTTGAATATTGAGTAGATTTTACAAGGAGCTGAAAGCTGCAGGGGAAGAGAAGTTTAGTGCTGATTATGCTAAGTCAGCTCACATTGCTAATAGCACAACAGGTTGTGTACTTGCTTTTGATGCAGACGGTTGTTGGTTCTACTCCCATAAGGAGTGAATGCTGCCGTACTGAAAGTTAAGATACTAACTATGAGCCTGTTATCAGTTTGCCATCCATTTCCTATTGCAATATTACTATCTTATTTTTAATGTAATTTAGGCAACTTATTCCTCAGGGGCATCAGACACTTTATTTTTCGATGAAACCATGACATATAAAGGTGATTAGCAGCAACCTCTTCATTACAGATTTATTTAACGTGGAATTATTTAGTTGACTTTTTTTACTACTTCAGAGATTGTGCATATTTACTGATAATGGTGGACTGTAGAATTGTGCATATTTACTGATAATAGTGGACTGTAGACGTTTGAGTAGACTTTTATGATGGAAATGTTCTGAATTGGGCAGTTTTGTTATTGGTGCATGCATTTTGTTTCATTGTTTACTGGAAAAATGTTCAAAGCAATAGGAAGGTGTATCAAAGAGCACATGTATGTTTCATATGCAAGGGGCCTATGGTTTGAAAACAGCCCAGAATTAATCTTTATCTGCCATGGGTGTATTTTCTTTGAATGTGGGTTTCAATGTTGTTTCAATGAATGTGAGTTTCAATGGCAGAGAAGTTTTAATGCCAAGTTTGTTTAGCAGATGTCTTGGTGTTTGTGCTGTAAAATGCAAAATAAAACTTTCAAATGAAGTTCAAATCATCATAGAAGTAAATCAGTATGCACATTAGTGTTTATGGTAAATGGAGTGAAACAGCCAAGTAATGGATCATTGGAATGGCTGCAGGGGGAGGCGCCATTCGACCATGGTTTTGTGAGGGGGAAGAGCGGCAAACTTAGGCAGCCCCAGCTGAACCATACCTCCCAAATGTCCAGATTTTCAAAGAATGAATAGATTTTTTGCTTCTTATTTTTGGTTTGTTCCTCATAAAATTTGTGGTTTTCTGGCAAATCATTTAGGAATTGAGTCACTAATGACACACTGAGTTTCAGACTTCATAACCTTCAGAAAAATGCATGCTAAAGTAAGACCTGTTCTATCAACTGTCTCAGTTTATACAAGAGCAATTTTTAGTACTGTTTATATGTTCCCCCAATATATTTGGCCTTGTCCTGATTTATTGCATTAACAGGTTGAGAGGTACATGCAAATAAATTGCTTTATAGAATTAGGCATAGCCAAACCTCTCAACTGTCCCTGATTTTGGCTCAAAATGTTGCTCTTCCCCTAATGATCCCTCCACAAAATAGCAATTTTGGAAGAAAACATGGAGGGTTTATAATTAAGAAATAACTGTAATAATCTGTTAGATTACTTTTATTACAGAAATGCATGTAGATTATTTTATTTTGTCAGCCGCTCAAGTTAGTCGTACTAATATTAAAGTGTCCCTTCTTTGACAGGTTCCCAGCTGTATTGTGTTGCTATTTTATATTTTTACATCACATTTTTGGTCCATTTTTCATAAAATTGTGTTTTTTTGGCAAATTAGTGACAAATCATTAAAGACTGAAGTTAGAAAATAATGATAGACATTTGAGTTTCAGATTTCATACCATTCAGAAAATTCATACTAATGCAAGACCTATTCTATTATCTTTCTAAGTTTATTAGATCAATATTTTAAAAATTGTCCTTATTTTTGGGCCTTTGTCCCATTTCTTTGTATGACTTTGTCCAGATTTCTTGCTCTGAGGTTGAGAGGTATGACAAATGTGTCAGGGCCGTCAGCCAGAGACATTTCAAACTGTGACATACTTGTTGCACCCCATGTAGTGACTCTGGATGTGTCGAAGCAAGGCAAGGAGTAGTTATGCAGTGTAAATGTGCAGAGTATCCCCCCATCCAAGGTAGACACAAGTACTAGAGTGGCTTTTCATCTGTCCTTGATTTTTACAGAATGGTCTGGTTTCTGTCATATTTTTTGTACTGTTGATTTATGCTTATTACTCAAAGTGCCTTTTGCTCTGTGTTTAAGTAGCAATACTTTAATGACCATCAGGTAAGCTTGGCTGAGATTGCAAGATGCAAGTAAGCTTTAATAAGCATACTGTTAAAGAATTGCCAACATTGAAAGCCTTTCTGTTGCCATGTAGAGAATACTTAACTAGATAATGTATAAGCCTTGGGTAGTGAAATGCATATGCCAGTATTTGTAATAAAAAACAGGATTACCTTATTTTAAGAGTCTCATTACACTTGGAGACTTCCAGTCATCTCTGCAGGCTTTACCCGTAAACAGAATGCCAATTGTGTGGTCCATAACCTGTACAGTAATCCTTTTAAGCAATGTATCGAGCTTATTTCTTGTTTGCTTTTCATTTTTTACTTGGATCATGTTTTCCCAATGAAACAAGTAGATGTCAGGCAGCAGGTCTTTTTTTGGATAAGGAACATTTTTACAAGTGGGGGCATCAGAGATTTCTACTTTCAGCATGTTACTTGGTACTTTAATAAAGCTGAATATAAATTATAATTAGAACTGCAATGCAAGAAGTGGTTTGAGTTGAGTGCTGCTTGTTTTTCTTATACTTGATTTTGACTGGCATTCCATTAATGTATTTAAAAAAAGTAATTTATTTTTTCATGCCTCACAACCTTTTTGTTTCCATCTAGATATTAAGTAAGCTGTCATGCAGCCAATGCATTGAAATATTTTTATTCTTCTACACTTCATTTTGTCTTGATTGGACTCTCATAATGACGGTATGGCACCCAGGGCAGTATATTTAGTTTTTGTGGTTTTGAGCATAGCTCCTCCCCTTTCTAGTTGGCTGCACCCCTTCCCATTGACCCCACCCATTCAGCTGTCTCCTGCAACCCCCCTTTGATTTGAAGTCACCAGCCGCCACTGATACTAACCCTTCTCCCTACACTAGTTCTGTGTACCACTGTCTTTTCATCTGTGTTTACTAGCTCTTCCTCCTATACCCATTTTGCGTACCACTGTCTTTGCAACTGTGTATACTAATCCTTCTCCCTACACCCGTTTTGCTGATTTTTGTAGTGCAGAATACTCTACGATATTGTCACACAGAAAGTTTTGGAGCCATATCTCTGCAAATATCTGAAATAACATAGCTCAGAAATCACAGTCGACATACCACAACCAAAAACCACAGGGTTTTATATATGGTCCTGCCAAACATAATTGTTACATTATTTTGAAAAGTAAATTCAAATAAAAGCAGATGTCCAAGGGTGCTTTCAATATGACGAGTTTTATTTAGATATCCGTTGCATTCTGTTTAGACTGTGGAACACTCAGTGCATGTTTATAATGAGTGGTAGAGCAGGGTTCTGCTTAGTATGATATAGTTTGCATCACAGAGTTCAGTGAAAATGTATATCATTCATTCATATCTCTGTGTGAATACTACTGCTATGGACAATGAGGCTGCCTCCATGTTATCTTTAGCACTTAATGAGGAGGATGCCCTTTAATATCTGACTGTCAACAGTTTTAGGATGATCCCAACCTGATCATATTGCCTTATCCACTCGAGTTTAAAAAGTATCACCAAGGCCTGTAAATCTCTGAATGTGCTTGGATAATATTTCCTCCAAATCAAGAACACCATTGGGACTGAATGTTCCCCTTCCCCTTGTTTTGGTAAAATGGAGCAGAAGTAACCATGCAGCATTTCTGCTTCATTGCCATCTGAACCCCAGTTTTCTGCCTTTAATTCTCAGTACCTCAACATTTCTTCACTCTTTATCATGTCTGTACAAATCATTTAGATGCCCCACTTGACAGTGCTTGCTATTTTCCTTCAGTCAGAGCATTTGCTGCTCATTTTTTCTTGCTTTCTTCTGGTGATACAGTTTTTTCTATGAGATTTATTTCTCGAATGCCATCTTCTTGCCACTGTGCTTCTCTGACACTTCTGTTGAGAAGTATAATGTGATTCTGTTTTGGTTTTGTTGGCTTGCTTTATCCAATACCACTTCGTCTCTGTGGTGGCACAATTTATTCTTTTCACTGTTCTGCCTCCTCCTTTCCATTCATAGTTCTGCCTGCTCCCTTTCCAGCTGCATGATTGCACTCTACACTTTCCATTCATAGTTCTGCCTGCTCCCTTCCCAGCTGCATGATTGCACTCTACACTTTCCGTTCATAGTTCTGCCTGCTCCCTTCCCAGCTGCATGATTGCACTCTACACTTTCCATTCATAGTTCTGCCTGCTCCCTTCCCAGCTGCATGATTGCACTCTACACTTTCCGTTCATAGTTCTGCCTGCTCCCTTCCCAGCTGCATGATTGCACTCTACACTTTCCGTTCATAGTTCTGCCTGCTCCCTTCCCAGCTGCATGATTGCACCCTACACTTTCCGTTCATAGTTCTGCCTGCTCCCTTCCCAGCTGCATGATTGCACTCTACACTTTCCATTCATAGTTCTGCCTGCTCCCTTCCCAGCTGTATGATTGCACTCTACACTTTCCGTTCATAGTTCTGCCTGCTCCCTTCCCAGCTGCATGATTGCACTCTACACTTTCCATTCATAGTTCTGCCTGCTCCCTTCCCAGCTGTATGATTGCGCTCTACACTTTCCGTTCATAGTTCTGCCTTCTCCCTTCCCAGCTGTATGATTGAACTCTACACTTTCCGTTCATAGTTCTGCCTGCTCCCTTCCCAGCTGTATGACTGCACTCTACACTTTCCATTCATAGTTCTGCCTGCTCCCTTCCTAGCTGCATGATTGCACTCTACACTTTCCATTCATAGTTCTGCCAGCTCCCTTCCTAGCTGCATGATTGCACTCTACACTTTCCGTTCATAGTTCTGCCTGCTCCCTTCCCAGCTGTATGATTGCACTCTACACTTTCCGTTCATAGTTCTGCCTGCTCCCTTCCCAGCTGTATGATTGCACTCTACACTTTCCGTTCATAGTTCTGCCTGCTCCCTTCCCAGCTGTATGATTGCACTCTACACTTTCCGTTCATAGTTCTGCCTGCTCCCTTCCCAGCTGCATGATTGCACTCTACACTTTCCATTCATAGTTCTGCCTGCTCCCTTCCCAGCTGCATGATTGCACTCTACACTTTCCGTTCATAGTTCTGCCTGCTCCCTTCCCAGCTGTATGATTGCACTCTACACTTTCCGTTCATAGTTCTGCCTGCTCCCTTCCCAGCTGCATGATTGCACTCTACACTTTCCGTTCATAGTTCTGCCTGCTCCCTTCCCAGCTGTATGATTGCACTCTACACTTTCCGTTCATAGTTCTGCCTGCTCCCTTCCCAGCTGTATGATTGCACTCTACACTTTGCGGCCATCGTTCTGCCTGCTCCCTTCCCAGCTGCATGATTGCACTCTACACTTTCCGTTCATAGTTCTGCCTGCTCCCTTCCCAGCTGTATGATTGCACTCTACACTTTCCGTTCATAGTTCTGCCTGCTCCCTTCCCAGCTGCATGATTGCACTCTACACTTTCCGTTCATAGTTCTGCCTGCTCCCTTCCCAGCTGTATGATTGCACTCTACACTTTCCGTTCATAGTTCTGCCTGCTCCCTTCCCAGCTGTATGATTGCACTCTACACTTTCCGTTCATAGTTCTGCCTGCTCCCTTCCCAGCTGTATGATTGCACTCTACACTTTCCGCTCATAGTTCTGCCTGCCCCCTTCCCAGCTCCATCATTGCACTCTACCCTTTCCGCTCATAGTTCTGCCTGCTCCCTTCCCAGCTGTATGATTGCACTCTACACTTTCCGTTCATAGTTCTGCCTGCTCCCTTCCCAGCTGCATGATTGCACTCTACACTTTCCGTTCATAGTTCTGCCTGCTCCCTTCCCAGCTGTATGATTGCACTCTACACTTTCCGTTCATAGTTCTGCCTGCTCCCTTCCCAGCTGCATGATTGCACTCTACACTTTCCGTTCATAGTTCTGCCTGCTCCCTTCCCAGCTGTATGATTGCACTCTACACTTTCCGTTCATAGTTCTGCCTGCTCCCTTCCCAGCTGCATGATTGCGCTCTACACTTTCCATTCATAGTTCTGCCTGCTCCCTTCCCAGATGTATGATTGCGCTCTACACTTTCCGTTCATAGTTCTGCCTGCTCCCTTCCCAGCTGCATGATTGCACTCTACACTTTCCGTTCATAGTTCTGCCTGCTCCCTTCCCAGCTGTATAATTGCACTCTACACTTTCTGTTCATAGTTCTGCCTGCTCCCTTCCCAGCTGTATGATTGCACTCTACACTTTCCGTTCATAGTTCTGCCTGCTCCCTTCCCAGCTGCATGATTGCACTCTACACTTTCCGTTCATAGTTCTGCCTGCTCCCTTCCCAGCTGCATGATTGCACTCTACACTTTCCGTTCATAGTTCTGCCTGCTCCCTTCCCAGCTGCATGATTGCACTCTACACTTTCCGCTCATAGTTCTGCCTGCTCCTTCCCAGCTGCATGATTGCACTCTACACTTTCCGTTCATAGTTCTGCCTGCTCCCTTCCCAGCTGCATGATTGCACTCTACACTTTCCGTTCATAGTTCTGCTTGCTCCCTTCCCAACTGCATGATTGCACTCTACACTTTCCGTTCATAGTTCTGCCTGCTCCCTTCCCAGCTGCATGATTGCGCTCTACACTTTCCATTCATAGTTCTGCCTGCTCCCTTCCCAGCTGCATGATTGCACTCTACACTTTCCGTTCATAGTTCTGCCTGCTCCCTTCCCAGCTGCATGATTGCACTCTACACTTTCCGTTCATAGTTCTGCCTTCTCCCTTCCCAGCTGCATGATTGCACTCTACACTTTCCATTCATAGTTCTGCCTGCTCCCTTCCCAGCTGCATGATTGCACTCTACACTTTCCGTTCATAGTTCTGCCTGCTCCCTTCCCAGCTGCATGATTGCGCTCTACACTTTCCATTCATAGTTCTGCCTGCTCCCTTCCCAGCTGCATGATTGCACTCTACACTTTCCATTCATAGTTCTGCCTGCTCCCTTCCCAGATGTATGATTGCACTCTACACTTTCCATTCATAGTTCTGCCTGCTCCTTCCCAGCTGCATGATTGCACTCTACACTTTCCATTCATAGTTCTGCCTGCTCCCTTCCCAGCTGCATGATTGCACTCTACACTTTCCGCTCATAGTTCTGCCTGCTCCCTTCCCAGCTGCATGATTGCACTCTACACTTTCCGCTCATAGTTCTGCCTGCTCCCTTCCCAGCTGCATGATTGCACTCTACACTTTCCGCTCATAGTTCTGCCTGCTCCCTTCCCAGCTGCATGATTGCACTCTACACTTTCCGTTCATAGTTCTGCCTGCTCCCTTCCCAGCTGCATGATTGCACTCTACACTTTCCGTTCATAGTTCTGCCTGCTCCCTTCCCAGCTGCATGATTGCACTCTACACTTTCCGTTCATAGTTCTGCCTGCTCCCTTCCCAGCTGCATGATTGCACTCTACACTTTCCGTTCATAGTTCTGCCTGCTCCCTTCCCAGCTGCATGATTGCACTCTACACTTTCCGTTCATAGTTCTGCCTGCTCCTTCCCAGCTGTATAATTGCACTCTACACTTTCTGTTCATAGTTCTGCCTGCTCCCTTCCCAGCTGCATGATTGCACTCTACACTTTCCGTTCATAGTTCTGCCTGCTCCCTTCCCAGCTGCATGATTGCACTCTACACTTTCCGTTCATAGTTCTGCCTGCTCCTTCCCAGCTGCATGATTGCACTCTACACTTTCCGCTCATAGTTCTGCCTGCTCCCTTCCCAGCTGCATGATTGCACTCTACACTTTCCGCTCATAGTTCTGCCTGCTCCCTTCCCAGCTGCATGATTGCACTCTACACTTTCCGTTCATAGTTCTGCCTGCTCCCTTCCCAGCTGCATGATTGCACTCTACACTTTCCGCTCATAGTTCTGCCTGCTCCCTTCCCAGCTGCATGATTGCACTCTACACTTTCCGCTCATAGTTCTGCCTGCTCCCTTCCCAGCTGCATGATTGCACTCTACACTTTCCGCTCATAGTTCTGCCTGCTCCCTTCCCAGCTGTATGATTGCACTCTACACTTTCCGTTCATAGTTCTGCCTGCTCCCTTCCCAGCTGTATGATTGCACTCTACACTTTCCGTTCATAGTTCTGCCTGCTCCCTTCCCAGCTGCATGATTGCGCTCTACACTTTCCGTTCATAGTTCTGCCTGCTCCCTTCCCAACTGCATGATTGCACTCTACACTTTCCGTTCATAGTTCTGCCTGCTCCCTTCCCAGCTGCATGATTGCACTCTACACTTTCCGTTCATAGTTCTGCCTGCTCCCTTCCCAGCTGTATGATTGCACTCTACACTTTCCGTTCATAGTTCTGCCTGCTCCCTTCCCAGCTGTATGATTGCACTCTACACTTTCCGTTCATAGTTCTGCCTGCTCCCTTCCCAGCTGTATGATTGCACTCTACACTTTCCGTTCATAGTTCTGCCTGCTCCCTTCCCAACTGCATGATTGCACTCTACACTTTCCGTTCATAGTTCTGCCTGCTCCCTTCCCAGCTGCATGATTGCACTCTACACTTTCCGTTCATAGTTCTGCCTGCTCCCTTCCCAGCTGCATGATTGCACTCTACACTTTCCGTTCATAGTTCTGCCTGCTCCCTTCCCAGCTGCATGATTGCACTCTACACTTTCCGTTCATAGTTCTGCCTGCTCCCTTCCCAGCTGCATGATTGCACTCTACACTTTCCGTTCATAGTTCTGCCTGCTCCCTTCCCAGCTGTATGATTGCACTCTACACTTTCCGTTCATAGTTCTGCCTGCTCCCTTCCCAACTGCATGATTGCACTCTACACTTTCCGTTCATAGTTCTGCCTGCTCCCTTCCCAGCTGTATGATTGCACTCTACACTTTCCGTTCATAGTTCTGCCTGCTCCCTTCCCAACTGCATGATTGCGCTCTACACTTTCCATTCATAGTTCTGCCTGCTCCCTTCCCAGCTGCATGATTGCACTCTACACTTTCCGTTCATAGTTCTGCCTGCTCCCTTCCCAGCTGCATGATTGCACTCTACACTTTCTGTTCATAGTTCTGACTGCTCCCTTCCCAGCTGCATGATTGCACTCTACACTTTCCGTTCATAGTTCTGACTGCTCCCTTCCCAGCTGTATGATTGCACTCTACACTTTCCGTTCATAGTTCTGCCTGCTCCCTTCCCAGCTGTATGATTGCACTCTACACTTTCCGTTCATAGTTCTGACTGCTCCCTTCCCAGCTGTATGATTGCACTCTACAGAGCCCACCTACCATCTTTACAAGTCTCTCTAAAACTCATTACTCTCATTTGCTGCATGTTTTTAGAGCATTAACTGTAAGCCAGGAGCCCCCATGACCATCCCCTTGTAAATGTGAAATTATGGCTTCTGTTCCCAGCTTTCAGAACTGATATAATCCATGAGGAAGTGGTGCCAGTGCTAGTTGTTTTTGGCATCAATAACTGCTTTGTTTTAGTCCTCACTAAGAGAAATGTACTAAAGTTAATTTCTGGCATACTAATGTTATGCGTCAGCAATTTAGTTCTAATTTTCTCATTTTGAAGAGTCCTTCTGTTGTTTTTTATCTCTATTTTTCTCACTGGTTTGGACTGATATTGTCTCCTGTCTTCCCTGGTCGTTCATTAGTTCTGTGCCATAATGTCTTCCTTTATGTATAGTTTTTCCCCTCTTTTCGTTTCCTTGATTCCTACTGTGTATCGCATACCCTGGTGTGATGTTTTCCTACCATGATTCTATCTGAACCGTATGTCTGTGACTTTAGCCTTCCTTAGTTCTCCACTTCTCTTGCACTGACAAGTTCTGCAAGGTTTCTTCTTAGATTTGAAATTTGTAAGTCTGCCATCAGTTTAGTAACAGTGTGACACCTTTAGGCAAATGTGCTTGTTTTGCTCAGTCATCTGAAGGATTCTGCCTTGTATTTTTGACTCTTATGAGTCTTACTCACTCATGTGAACAGTTGTCACTTGCCTTATCACTCATCTAACAGTCACTTGTCTTCACATGGGCATTTCATAATGATGACTTTTTTGTAAAATGTATTTAAAGGTTTTAGTAGCATTGATGGAACAGTTCTGATGAAGTTCTCTTATAGATTTTTTAGGAATGAAAGTGCTTAATTTAAATAAAATTTGTTTTTAAATTCACCTGGGTCCTTGTGAGTTACGGAGGTGTTCATGGTTTTCAGTTTTGTGTAGTTTGTCTTTGGTTTCACTTTGAGTATTTTGTAAGGAGGTGGCAGCACCTTTACTTTTTACCTGGTTATTATGTTTGGGGTCCGGGACACAATCAGTAATACAGTGTCTCAGTGCACCAAGCTATAAACCTTTACCCCAGTATATAAGCACAGCATACCACTAATTATGGTTTTTCTATGTCAATATTTCATTAACGGAAATTTTACACTTACTGAAGTCAACATGTTTTGATTCTGTAATCACAGATTTTTCCCCTAATTTCCACCTGCTCCAGTATTTCCAACCTGATTACAAACATAGAACAATACTAGGCAAGGTATCACAAGGGCTATAAGGTGCCTAGTCAAATACACCTTAATGTAGATACTCTTAGGAGTATGCACCTCCCTTTTCAAGTACTTAATAGAGTTCACCTCCCGAAGTGAGAGGGCTGTACATGTTAATCCTGGTATAAATTTGTGTTTACCCATCCAGTCATCAAGACTAGCCTTAAAGGTAACCAAACTAGCACTTTGTTTGACTTGTAATGATAACTTATTTCATAGGCTTACTTGTGAATTCTTCAGAATAGACACATATCTGCCTTAATCCCACACTTTTCCATCTTGGATAGAAGTTACTGATTTAATTTGCTCGAGTGTTGCCAGCAAACCACTCAATCTCTTACTGCAATACTTCTGGACCAAGCCAAAAATAATAAGGGAACAAAGACCCAAAAATGGGGACAAATTTTAAATATTGCTGTTATGAACTTAGAATATTGATAGAAAACTTAGAAAAGTGATAGGTTTTCCATTCATGTGCAGTATGAAGTCTAAAACTCAGATGCACATCACTATTTAGTGGCTTCAGTCCTCAATAATTTGCCAGAAAAGTACAAATTTTATGGGGAAGAGGCCAAAAATATGAGGTAAATATCTGAACATTCTGTATAATTCTGGACATTTGAGTGGTATAGTTGTCAAATCAATTCTGTATAACCCTCACCAGATGTCTTTGGACAGCAAAAGCTATATTTTCATACAACAGTTTTGTTCTGTGTCAACCAGACCTGACCATCTAGCATTTCAGCTCTTTGCTTCTCCAGCACAGCTTTTAACTCACCATCAATGTTCCTTAACATTCTTGTCCTGGGAAAAGTAAGGCTCTGTCCCAGATTCTTTTGTCCCTACACTGCAGTGCATGAATATTAGTTATTCTAGCAATGTTCTAAGTGAAAAGGAGGACATTAGCCACTGTGTGTATAGTGCTTTATCACATAACTGAGCATGCAGTCAGATAGTAGTTAAAATGGGGAAGCTGTCAGATTCACAGGCTCACTGAAGGGAACCAGTACAAACCACATAGCAGAGTATGTAATGCTGTGAACTCAATGTACTTTTATACTCTACTCACCTTCTTCGGGAAACATTCTTTCCAAGAATATCTATCTCATTGGTGTGGAATTCAGGATGAGACTTGTCTGATATAGCCTATGGTGTTTTGACTATGAGGTGACATTATTCTTTTTTGCTCAATATGAAACATAAAACAAACACACCAAAGTCAATGCCTAAATGTCCTATAATGGAAAGTAAATAAATTAATGATTATCATTCAGACCTCTTTATTTGCTCTTTTTCGGGTCACTTAATTATAACAAATGCACACATTGTTAAACATGCCTGTTATGTACTTCATCTGAAATCAGCATGTTTAATTCAATAATTAGAAATGAACTTTCCATAAATCAACATAACATATCTTTACAGATGATTGCGTTTGTACATTTTACTAATTAAAAAAAAAAATAGAAACTTTTTTGTTATGCCTTAATCCTGCAGACACATCTAAAGTTAACTACCACATAAATACACAGTTTAGCAATCTATGGCACAGCAGTTAGTGTTGCATCTCACAACACTTAAATCCTCCAGTTTAGTTCCCAGCTGTGGGTGCATTCTGTGCCGAGTCTGCATGTTTTCTTTGTGCCCTTCTTGGGTTTTGCTGGGTAGTGCGGTTTCCTTCTACATCCCAGATACATGCTATTAGAGACTTGGTGATCCTTAGTAAATTTTCTGTGACCATAGATGTGCATACTTTGTGTGACTGAGGGTGGGTGTATTCATCATGTGATAGATTGGTATTCTATCAAGGATTATTTCGTACTTTTCGGTTACTGGGACAGCAGTTGTCGCCAAACATAAATGTTGCAGCTAAATGTAGCCTGAAAAAGGTGATACATTCAAGACACATCACTTTTTGTGTCTTATGTGTAGTAGCTGTAATTGCGACATCTGCTTTCCGTATTACCTGTTCCATTTTTTGCTGTATTGAGAAATGTATTTTGGCGTGGTGTTTTATGAAAAAATGCATTTTGCCTGTCATTGACTGTTATGTTGAATTACTTGTACTGAATTCATATCTAGGTAGTTATTGGAGAAGGCAGTGTATTTTTACACTCCAGCAACCTGTTTTCGATGTTTTTACATCAAACAGGACCAAGGATTTTTCAGCTACTGGCAGTATGTCATAATCTGATATATCACAGTTGGGAAATACACTAGTGTCCAGCATGCAGTTCCTTTATTGACCACAGGACTTATTACTCACCTTACCTTGTTGTTACTGGACACAATCAGGCAGCTCTTGGGTCATTTTCACAGTCACACTTTGCATCATCGCCTGTGCCTCAGAAGTGTTTGTTTTGGCTGGATGGCAGCAGATACAACACAAAACTACTTTGAATAACCACTTTTATAACCTGTTAAAGTACACTGGTGTAATTATTTATCGCCTTTCCTTAAGGATGTTTATTCTGGTACCACTGCACTTGGGACACACACTTACTGTGTTTTTACATAAAGAGGATATAGGATTTTCCTTGCAGTGGCAGTAGGTGCTTGCTTGGTTTATTGGAGTTTGGCTTCCTTCATGCAAAAAGCAGACATGACTCCCAATGTAAAAATCAGGCCTGAGCCCAAATCTGTTACGAAAAACATGACTGAAAATCTCACATGAGCAACATGTGTGGATTGACAAATAACAACACAATGTTTGCCTGCTGCCCCGTTAACGGAACAGTATGGGTTATTTTTTCTGCCTTGTACCCACTGAGTGCTGGGATTGCCTCTGGCTCCCCCATTCAACCCATGGGAAATTTTTAAAGGCTTTTTTTCTCACTTTTCTTTTTCTTTAGTCATTTTGTAGCTAAACCAAGAATATTTTTTACAGAATTTTCCAAAATATTTACCCTTTACAAGGATACATTTGACAATGTAGTTTAAAATGTTGTAAGGGGCCACAACCAATTCAGAAATAACATCTGAGATCATTCTGGCAGCGTTCCAACAGTGTAATGTGCCTTTCCTTGTATGGCCACCAGAACTGCCCAGAATACTGAAGGTGTGGCCTGGTCAATGCCCTGCAGAGTTAAAGCATTACTACTTTGCTTCTGCCATCTATCCCTCTGGGGATACAGTCCAGCATTCTATCTGCTGCTGCCGCCACTGCTCTATCACTCTGATCTTAGCAGGTGTGAAGGGAACTAACTCCCGACCCTACTGGACACACACACACACACACACACACACACACACACACACACACACACACACACACACACACACACACACACACACACACACACACACACACACACACACACACACACACACACACACACACACACACACACATATATATATATATATATATATATATATATATATATATATATATATATATATATGGGTCTACTTCAGTTGACCTAACTTACATTTGCCTTACATTCATCTGACTGAGACCAAATCACTTAAACTTCACTTCACCTAAACTTCACTTCCCCTAAAACTCATTCCACTGACAATGAGTACTGGCAGTGTGTACAGCACTGTAAGGCAAGTAATAGGTAGTGCAACCCTGGAGTTAGGATATATAGTTAGGGTGTATGTGGGGGGTGTAGCCCCCCACCTCATCTGATTTTATAATCCCTGGTTTACTTTTATACTGTTCAGTAAACCCAAACTATGTGGGGGGGGGGGCTACATATCAGTATATATATATATATATATATATATATATATATATATATATATATATAGAAGCATAGAGAATCATTGAGGGACTCTTTCATCAAAAATACACTTGGCGAAACAAGATGCAGTGGTTGAAAATGAGATCACTGAAGTAACATTTTTCAAAATATGTAAAGGTGGCAGCACAACATAGCACCCGTCCCACAATGAACCAAATATAAAGATGTGGTATGTGGTTGTTGTGTCTTTCAGCTTTTCCCGGTTAGGGGTCGCCACAGAACTCCGGTCTGCTAATGATTGGTAGTCGATTTTTACATGCCGAGTTACCAGCTCTGATGCACAACCTTCAACAAAGGTGCACCCATTCATGCATGTCTCCACACAGAAGACACTCTAGCTGAGAATCGAACCGGACATCATCTTACTGTGAGGCGACAATGCTACAGCAGCACCACTACTGTGGGTATAGAGTGAAAATGTGAAGAAACACATAAACATCATGAAAAGATGTGATCTCACAAATGACAAACTGTAGAAAACTCTCTCAGACAATAAATTAAAATCAGCACTTACACACCAGTGCATTCTTAGACAAAACTTAAACAATACGTACATCGGTAGTGCTATAATAATGATAATAATATATGTTTCACCTACAAGTAAAGTGTATGATGTACAGGAAGAGAATTAGAAAAGTAGTTATATCTCTGTAATGGTCCCATATTCACTGGATAAATATAGTTAACACACATGACATCAAAGGCGCATATTATGTGCAGTACCAGAAAGACATCTGGGAATGGTATGCTTGTCTTTACTTTACAATATTATCTTTTAGTCTTTCTTCACACACAGCTAACTTTTGTGCTTAGGGGACAGGGGAAGGCAGTTTTTTGTAGCTTATCACCCCTATTTTGTTTTTGGACAATAATGTCCATAACAGAACCTAGCTATACCAAATGTTACCCCAAGAGTCACCTTGTCTGTGCTAGGCCTCATTCTGTGTTCGAGGCAGGTACAAATGATTTAGTTGGCACATGTTACAAAACTCAACTGGAAAAATGGGTGGAAAATTTGGGCATAGATTTCTACATGTGGAGAATTTTCTATGTTTTCCATGTAAATAAAACTCATCAAAGTATTTCCGAAATGGCGAGGCTTCTGATGGAAATTGGGGTACAAGGTCTGTGCATGCTTTATCTCCCTCACCTACCTGTAGAAAACAAAGTCTTTCTTGGGTGGTGAAAGCCAGGGTACCATCTGGCTAGGCTTATACAGGCCCTAGGGCCAATAGCCTAGTACCTACCTATGAACATATAAACCTAAGTGCTAACATCTTTTTTTTTACACACATCTGAAAGTTTTCTTTAGCATCATACATTGCTGATAATCCAAGACACTTGTGTTTTATACCACTAGTTCTGTGAAAGAAACACCCTTTACTCTTCCCACTGCCTACGTTGCTACTAATACAGCTAATAGCTTCTAGTTAATAATCATACAGAATGAAATGCAGATTTTTGGAGAGCTGTTGTTTGGGTAGTAGTTCTACTACACAAGACCACATCAAATTGTAAGCCTTCACTGTTGTCTTAGACATAAATACAAAATGCAACGGGATTGTTTTAATTGCATCACTGAATGTTACATAGCCATGTCGACTGTACAATTGCCTGCATTGTTTATCTTGCATGAGGAATGTGCCATCTTTCAGCCAAACAGTAGCTGTTGCTAAATCTCTCAAACTGCTAGCAGTTATAAATACCACTAATATGCACCCCACAAGCAGTCACTTATTTGTTTACTAAGAAAACTGCCATTTTTTAATTGCAAATCCCGAGCATCACTAATTTCAAGAAGTGATGGACACTTTCCACTATATGTTGCATGTTTCCATTTATATAGGTGAAAATGCTAAAGTGTTGGGAAGTTCTACTCCAGGTGATGTTGATGCGGATGCTAAAACATCATTCAGCATAACACAAGGAGGATCCCTAGAATTTGTAGCCTTAACGTTTAGTCTACTAGTTACCTCATACCATTCCTTTTCTGTTATGCTGGGAAAATGCAGTACCCCTTGTTTTCAAATGGAAAAGTGATAATGAAGACAATGCATTACCACACACAAGCTCTTAAATACCATGCAAGGCTTATTAATTGAGGACTGCTTAATTCGATCATCACATTTTCAACTATTGTTGCATTCATCTAATCACTGCTATATTGTTCTCAGTCAATGAAAGCATACCTCGATGATGCTTTATGCTTCCATATATATATATATATATATATATATATATATATATATATATATATATATATATATATACATAGGATGAATTTCCTATCTCCCATCCAATTGTCAAGGTTCCTTTTCAAGAGGGCCAAAGAGGCACTCAGCTTGATATGTATGGGCAGTCTATTCCAGAGTATGGGGAGTCTCTGGGTCAGGAACCTATCCCTCCAGCATGTTTTGTTTATTTTGATGACAAGGTTTAAATCCCTGGAGCATGTGGCTCTGAGGGATTGGGATTTCTTTAAGTGGAGCATGTCTAACAGCTCAGGGTTTGACATGGCCTTGTATGTTAAGCAGAGATCACCTCTGAGTAGACGATATGCCACAGAGTATAGCTGGAGTTTTTTTAGATGGTCAGCATAGAGCATCTGCTTTAGGCATTTGATTCTTTTAGTGAGGTATTTCTGCGGCCTTTCCAGCTGTTGCAGATGTCTTGTGAGGTACATACCAAATGGGGGGGGGGGGGTTGTACTCTATAATGTGTCTAATGAGGGATGAGTACAGTGGGACAATGACCTCCTTTTTTCTGGATGAAAAGCCCTTAGTGATGAGGTGTGCCACATAGAAGGATTTCCTGACTGTTGTGGTGATGTGGTTATCAAAGGTGAAACCACTGTCCACCTGTGTCCCTAAGTCTCTCATCACACTTTCAGTGTTTAGTGTACTGCTACCTATGTGTTAATTCATGGATACATGTTTTTTCCCAAAGGGGATAACTATACATTTCTTGGCATTAAGCTTGAGCCCATGGCTCTGGCACCAAGCATCTGTTTCTGTAAGGCCCTTTTGTAGAATATCCACATCATTTGGGGATTCAATAATGGCTCCCAGTTTGCAGTCATCTGTGAACTTTGTTAGCCAGAGTCCCTTAGTATTGGCCTGTACTTCAGAGAAGTAGATGCCAAACAAGGGCGGTCCCAGGACTAAACCCTGAGGTACTCTACTTGTCACTTGTCTGGAGCTGGATTTGGAGTTGGTTGCTTTTACAGTCTGGTTTCTGTCAGTAAGCCAGTTGACAACCCATTGAGTGATGTAGGGATTTATGCCCAGCTTAGTAAGTTTATGTATGATTCCAGAGTGGGGGATGGTGTCAAAGGCCTTGGCGAGTTCCAGATAGGCTGTGTGGACAGCTCTGGAGACTGATTCGAAGAAGTCAATCAGGTTCAGTAGACAAGATTCGCCCTTCACAGTGGGGTCCAGTGTTTGAAGGTTGCCAATGTCTTTGTTTATTTTGAACTTATACAGGTAGGATCATTTTGTACTTACAACAGTTGATAGGAAAATATTTTTATGAACCATTTGAGGTTTACCGTTGCTGTTTATCTTTGTTTGATATACAGTTTTATGTGATGCAGTTATATTTAGTTGGTATTTTGTTGTTCTATACAGTATCTCAAAAGACATCATAAGCTTTGTTGCTATGTTTTCTGATAACCCATACCTGTGTGTAGGCAGCTGTATTAGGATTGTACATGTATAGAGTATTTCTATGAAAATTACAAATAAGTAAGATGTTAGACTTCAATAGTTTCACATCTGGTATTCATAAACTTTGCATGTTGATATATCTGCAAGGAAGGTGCTTTGCCCACCCTCCTACTCCACTCTTGGATGGGTGAGGCAACAAAATCCACAACTTTCCATGTCCTCCTCTCACTAGCTACTTCAAAACTAGCACCATCAGTCAAACTAAGGTCAGCTGGCCATAAATAGGACTTCATCCTTGTCATAGAGCCAGTTGTTAACCACGTTTTTCAAATTCATTATTTTATCAAGTGTGTCATGAACCTCTTAGTATTATTTTATTATTTTTCAATATAAATAAGCATTTTTTTCACATTAGGGGTATTGCTGATTTACAATTATGACTCATACTTATTTGTTTATTTATGGTCATTTCCAAATGTTATCAGCTTAATTTAATGTTCATAGCTGACTCACAGTTTTCTAGGTAAGGATCTCAAACAACATTAGATTCCTGGGTGGACTGAACTAGAGACCCTGGTTAAGGTTTCTCTATCTCTGGTCCAGAGTTTCATTCTGATCTATGGTTACTCTTTACTTTGTGTCTGCATGTGCCACCATTGTCTTGTTGGATTTCCCATGGTACTTTGGTTTCCTCCTTGAAATGTCCTTACTGACCATCTGTGAAGGCTGCCAGCCTAGCCAGATAAAAATTTATAGATAATTCTATCATTTGTATATATTAATGTAAGGCACGGGCTTGTTGCCTTAAATGGAAAAAAACTGCTGTTAGATGTGGAACTGCAAAAAATGTAACAACAGTGTTCTCTACTGACCAAGTGAAGCATGTTGTGACCCTTTGATGTAAACATGGCTCCAGCCAGTCTATATGAAGACATTCTTTCTATTGTTTTGACCAAAAGTTAAATTGCTAGATTTAAACATGCAAATGTATTTGTATTGCTCAGCTTCCTGACCAGCTGCAAGATAACAAAAGGAGATATTAAGAATGTAAATGTAGTTTCTGTTAGCCTAGGAACCCAGGGAAGTGTGAAGAATGATGTAATGGGAACCAGGAATGTGATTTTAAAAACAGAAAGAATCAGAGACCATTATACATTTTTGTCTTGACCATCCAACTCACAGCACTGTCTTGCTCTATAAGTAAGTGTATCTTAGACTTGTGTTTTCTCTTAGAAATAGCTAGAAACTAGAAAGATTAGAAAGTGTTTTTCTGTGATGTCAGTATTTTTCTGTGATCTCTGAACTCTTGACTAGCTCTGTGTAGTAAGAAGTATTGTGTTGTGTTTTAATTATTTATTATTAAATATTTTAAAACCTTTCAACTGTGGCTGTTTTGTGTAGAGATAATTTAAGCTCTTAAGAGTACTTGCATACCTTTCGTAAAATTGTACAAAGCCACTCCAATAGCTTTAGCCGTGGGCTATACTACCAATTGGATAATAATATTGCACAGTAATAATTGGACACCCTTTTAAGGGCCTTTGAGTAACTGATAAATATTAGCCGGGTGGTGGCAGTGATTTCTACCATATAGTCTTGGTAAAAGGGGCACAGCTGGAAAACCTGTGCCAGCCTTCCCCAGGAGTGTCTGTGTGGTTCTATAAACTCTTATCTCAAAGTGTGTGTGTGTGTGTGTGTGTGTGTGTGTGTGTGTGTGTGTGTGTGTGTGTGTGTGTGCGTGTGTCAGCTACTTGGGCAAGGACACAAAGCACTGGTTGGACGGATAGGGTGCTGGAGATTTTAGCTTGCCCAGCTTACTGAGTTCTGGACCCTATAGCTGTGCCAGTGGGGAGTCTTATTGGGGACCTGGAGAGCAAGGGAGTGACCAGCCCTAGACTGACTGTGATCTCTGTGTGCTCTTAAGGGAAATTGCACTTTACTGTGTGTATTTGTTATCCTTTCCTCCTATATGAGACGCTCCTCACTGGTGTTAGTGGTGAGGATTGCGGCTCCTTGATTGCTGGGCCAGGGCACTGGCATCACATATTAATTGTTTGGCAGTGGTGGGATTTCCACATCACATATTAATTGGTGGCAAATACTAATTGGCTTGTAGTGATGTGGTTAGAGTAAATTCATGTCGCTTGTGTACAGTGAGCTTTGAAGGAGTTTTGTACTCTAAATCAGCCACACAGTGAATACTGAGAGTTCAGATCACAATTGTTTTATTTCTTTTGTTAGCTTAGTTAGTCAGGGTGAGCAGGCAGGATGTCAGCAGAGGAGCATGGAAAGCTGACAAAGAGCCAGCTGGTGGAGATGTGCCAGGCTAGGGGACTGGTGCCTGGAAACCTGACTAAGGCAGACCTGATTGCAGCCTTGGCTACAGCTGCATCAGAAAACAGCAACCAGGAGGACAATCTGACTGGCAGTGTTGATATAATACCCTCGGAGAATGGACAGCTCAACCTTTCTGCAGAGGACTTCGCCAGAGTCATGGAGGTAATGGGGAAGGGAGAAACTGGACCCCAAAAGCACAACAGGTCAGTAAATTTCTTACGCAGTTTAAAGAGGGGGATAATTTTGATAGTTTCATTCATATGTTTGAGAGGGTATGCAAACAGTATAATGTTGACCAAAGGCTCTGGGTATGGTCCTGACTCCTTTACTCCATGGTAAAGCTGTAACTGTTTTGTCAAAAATATCTGGCATTGCATGTTTTGATTATACTGTTGTTAAAAAGCATCTGTTAGAATTGTTTAAGCTAACAACTGAAACGTATAGGAAAAACTTTTGTGAGCATACACGCAAGGCAGATGAAGGTGTGTGAATATGTTGCTGAACTGAGCACTTATTTCCATAGGTGGGTGAGTGGATGTCAGGTCACCACCTTTGAAGGGCTGGCAGACCTTTTGGTGAGGGAACAAGCCCTTAGCACTTTGCCTGAGGACATGATGATCTGGTTAGCTGGACCCCCAGTACTGCTCATGAGTCTAAAGGAACCCATGGTGGGTAGCACAGACTGCCCCAACAGAATCTGTCAGTAGCAGGGGAAGCCACTAGTCCAGGTACATATCCTAAAGCTAGGGTTAAATGTTTTGAATGCAACCAGTGGGGCCATGTGGCATGCAGGTGTCCACAGAGGTAAGGCAGGGAATAAAAGGTGAGAGAGCCAGTAAGTGGGAAAGACAAAATGCCAATAGTAGGTTGTCTTGGGACAACAAGGGTACCAAACTACCACCAGAGGTTATACCCTATTGTAGTGAATGGCAAAGAGGCCATTGCCAAGAGAGAGATACAGCCTTTGATATAACCATTGTAAAGCCTGCAATGGTTACAGAGGAGCACTACTTGCCTGGGCAGTCTACTCCAGTCAGGGCTTTAGGAGGGATCCCATTCCAAATACCTTTGTCTAGGGTTCACGTTGACTGGGAGGTTGGAAAAGGAAGCCAGCAAGTAGGTGTGTTTGAGGATATACCTGCGGATGTCGTGATAGGGAATGATTTTGATAGTGCAGTGCCCTGTGCTTGTGCAGTTACACGCAGTCAGACTTGGAGACAAGCAGGTAAGTCTGGTAGCCTGGGGGAGACACAGACAGACTGCATACTTGCAGCCAGGACTGGTGAGGAGGTTACTTCAGGGAAGGAGCTACTCTGTAGCAGTGAAACTGAATGTGAGCCACAGCTGCTTGTGGGTACTGATGGTCCCTTGGACAGAGTGACTGCAAAGGAGAGGTGAGTAGTAGTACCTAGGCTGAAAGTGAGGCACCACTGTCAGAGGATGCCAGACTTCCTGTGAAAGGGGAGCTGGGAAGGTTTACAAGAAGAGAGTTGAGACAGGCTAAGTTCTCAGACCCTACATCACAAACCCTGAGGCAGGTAGCTAGGGAGGCACCTGATTCTCAAGGAAAGGGGGAATCTTTATACTGGGACAAAGGGTACAGAGAGTGGATCCCTGAGGGAGGGTTAGAAGGTGAGGCCTATAGCCTACCGCCTGGCACTTCTAGCCATAGCCCATGATATTCCCTTTGCAGATCATATGGGCATAAAACGTACAAGGAGGCGTATTATGCAGAACTTCTATTGGCCTGGAATTTCCAGAGATGTAATAGGGTAATCCAGGACCTGTGAGCAGTGCCAAAAGGTAGGCAAGGCAGGAGAATAGGTGAGAGCACCTTTGATATATTTGCCTGTGATTGAGGAGCCATTTCAGAGGGTAGCTATGGATATTGTGGGTCTTCTGGATACCCCAAGTTCCACAGGGAAAAATATATCCCAGTGGTAGTGGATTATGCTACACGATACCCTGAGGCAGTGGCTTTGTCGCCGTTGAGGCAGAGAAGGTGGCAAATGCTTTGTTAGAGATTTTCAGCAGGGTAGGTTTCCCAAAAGAAATACTGACTGACAGAGGTGCAAATTTCATGTCAGACCTGCTGGCTTGTCTGTGGAAGTCCTGTGGGGTGAAGCACATGAAGACCACCCCTACCATCCCCAGAATAATGGTCTTGTTGAGAGGTTAAACTCTACAATCAAGTCCATGCTTTGGGCATTTACAAATCACTTTAAGAGGGAGTGGGACAAATATTTGCCCCATCTGTTATTTGCTTACAGAGAAGTTCCCCAGGAATCCAGAGGTTTTTCACCCTTCGAGTTGCTGTATGGGTATAGGGTGAAGGAACCTCTAGATTTAATTTGAGATGAGTGGGAAGGTGAGTGCAAGTCTCACAAGGAGTCTGTTGTGGCATACATCCTAAACCTCAGGACAAGACTCGGGGAACTTGTGGGCTTGGCCCAGGAGAACCTGGCAGAAGCCCAACAACAGAAAAAGGAGTGGTATGACAGGAATGCTTGAGCTAGAGAGTATGCTATGGGGCAGCAGGTAATGGTTCTCATTCCTGTCAAACACAACAAGCTGCAAGCAGCTTGGGAGGGGGGCTACAAGGTGGTAAGAAAGGTAAGTGATGTTAACTACATGGTGGAACTGCTAGGCAGAAGCCAGGGGCAGAAATTGTACCATGTTAACATGATGAAACCTTACCATTATAGGGAGGCCCTTGTGCTGAGCATTTGCAGTGGATTGCAGGAGGAGTCTGAGGGAGATTTGGGGACTGATCTTCTCAGTGAGGCTTGGGCTGACACCTCTGGAAGGGGTGCAATGTCCCAGCAGCTATCTCTTGCCCAGGTGCAATAAATCTGAGCAGTGTTGCAGGAATTCGGGGACATGTTTACTGGGAACCCAGGGTGCACCCTCCTGGGGCAGCACCAGGTGGATACAGGACCCCAAAGGCCTATTAGGCAGGCCCCTTATAGAGTGCCTGAAAGAGCCAAACAGACTCTGAGGGAGGAGGTACAGGAGATGTTGGAACTAGGGGTGATTCAAGAGTGCAACAGTCCCTGAGCCTCCCCAGTGGTTCTGGTGCCAGAGGAGGATGGCAGCACCAGGTTCTGTGTGGACTACAGGAAATTAAATAGTCACACAGAGTCAGATGCTTACCCCATGCCTAGGACAGATGAGGCCCTAGAGCAGCTGGGTGGGGCTATGTATCTTACAGCCATTGATCTTACCTAGGGTTACTGGCAGATGCCCTTGACTCCCAGTGCTAGAGAGAAGTCAGCCTTTGTGACTCCTTTTGGCTTGTATGAGTTCACAAAGACGCCCTTTGGGATGAAGAATGCCCCAGCGTCTTTCCAGAGGCTGGAAGATCATATCCTACCAGGAGCAAGAGGGTTTGCCCTTGCTTACCTAAATTATATTGCCATCTACAGCCATTCCTGGCCAGAGCACCTTCAGCATGTCAGGGAGGTGCTGGGCAAATTACAGAGGGCAAGGTTGATCATTAAGCCAAGCAAATGTTAGGTGGGTATGGCAGAGGTCTCCTACCTTGGACATAGAGTGGGGAGTGGTAAGATAAGGCTAGAACCTGCCAAAGTGGAAGCCATTCAGACATGGCCTGCACCTGTTACTAAAAAGCAGGTGAGGGCATTTTTAGGGACAGCAGGGTACTACAGAAAGTTTGTCCCAGTTATAGTACCATAGCTGTTCCCCTCACAGACTTGACAAGGAGGAACAGGCCAGATAAGGTAGTGTGGACTCCAGGATATGAGCAGGCATTCCAGATGCTTAAAAAAGTTTTGGGAGGAACCCCTGTGTTAGCCAGTCCAGATTACAGCAAAGAATTTATTGTGGAGGTGGATGCTTCAAACCATGGGATGGGGGCTGCTAGATTTAAACATGCAAATGTATTTGTATTGCTCTGCTTCCTGACCAGCTGCAAGATAACACAAGGAGATGTTAAGAATGTAAATGTAGTTTCTGTTAGCCTGAGAACCCAGGGAAGTGTGAAGAATGATGTAATGGGAACCAGGAATGTGATTTTAAAAACAGAGAGAATCAGAGACCATTATGCAATTTTGTCTTGACCATCCAACTCATGACACTGTCTTGCTCTATAAGTAAGTTTATCTTAGACTTGTGTTTTCTCTTAGAAATAGCTAGAAACTAGAAAGATTTGACTAAATGTTTTTTTGTGATGTCAAAACTGGTTTTTAGGTTTGTCTGAAGAAGTCACTGTACCACAGTGACGAAAAGCGCTTTACAAAATAAACTGTGGACTGGTTTGAAGTGTTGGTGCACTTGTTTTTGTGTACAGTTTGTTCTGTTTTTCTGTGATGTCAGAACTGTACTACTGAATTAGTTTAAGTATTTCTCTGTGATCTCTGAACTCTTGACTAGCACTGTGTAGTAAGAAGTATTGTCTTGTGTTTTTATTATTTATTATTAAATATTTTAAAACCTTTCAACTGTGGCTGTTTTGTGTAGAGATAATTTAAGCTCTTAAGAGTACTTGCATGCCTTTGGTAAAATTGTACAAAGCCACTCCAATAACTTCAGCCGTGGGCTATACTACCAATTGGATAATAATATTGCACAGTAATAATTGGACACCCTTTTAAGGGTCTTTGAGTAGCTGATAAATATTAGCTGGGTGGTGGCAGTGATTTCTACTGTATCGTCTGGGTAAAAGGGGCACAGCTGTAGAACCTGTGCCAGCCTTCCCCAGGAGTGTCTGTGCAGTTGTATAAACTCTTATCTCAAAGTGTGTGTGTGTCAGCTACTTGGGAAGGAACACGAAGCACTGGTTGGACAGAGAGGGTGCTGGAGATTTTTGCTTGCCCAGCTGGCTGAGATCTGGACCCTATAGCTGTGCCAGTAGGGAGTCTTATTGGGGACCTGGAGAGCAAGGGAGCGACCAACCCTAGACTGACTGTGATCTCTGTGTGCTCTTAAGGGAAATTGCACTTTACTGTGTGTATTTGTTATCCTTTCCTCCTATATTAGATGCCCCTTACTGGTGTTAGTGGCGAGGATTGAGGCTCCTTGATTGCTGGGCCAGGGCACGGGCATCACACCATCTACTATAGGCAGCCCAAATAAATTACACTTACCATTGGTCTTGCATTCAAATTTATAGCTGAAAAAGATCCAGTTTGAACCATTTTACCTACTGGATTTACTTAGGATTATTCCTACTTACTCTGAATGTAAGGAGCAGGCACACTTAAGCAATCCATATGCTACAAAATAAACCTTAATCTGTTATTAAGATAGGTTTAGAAATTCTTAATTATAATTGCCATTTTTTTTTATTATTTTTGCTTTATTTATTCTACTTGTATACCATGTTAAGCCCACTAGATCACGACTGCCTTTTTAAAGACATCCTAGGAGTACTATTTGGCTAAGTGACTTAAAAATCATACAGTGTGTTGCTTTAGCTGATCTTATTTAAGATCAGAAGGAAAGCATATACAACTTTATTTTCGTGTTGTGCTCTTGAGGGGAGGGGCTAACTATCAGGGCTACCAGTAATAAGATAGGGCTACTATTAATAGAACTAGTACATTTTTGGCTTGACACTAATTTTTCAGAATATCTATGACCATTCTTTCAGATGTTTCTTGCAGCTTCAAAAACATTGTGCCTAAGCTGAATCTTGTTAGAACAAATGATTTCCTAAATCTTTCTCTTACCTGAATCTATGGTGTTTTGTTTTTCTAGGCTGCTTTTGCATTTAATGTTCTTTCTTCCATATTGTACAATGATGGCCTATGACGCTGTCAGGCATGTCTAAGAAAGCTGCATAGGCAATCTTTGTTGCACTGGACTGCTAGAGTAAGTGTCGTGATACAAAATTCACAGAACTGTGTCGAAACACAATGTGCAGCAGCCTCAAGTTGTTGCCTTCCACTGGATAAGTAAAGAAAAATGCTTACCTCTTCATGATGAATTTGTTAAAAAAGAATTCAGTGACAAATATGTCAGGAGTCAGACTGAGAAATAAAGAAAACAGGTTCCAGAAATATTTTCATAAAATATTTTTAAAGGGTAACCAAGATTGCTTTGATGCACATGTTCCAGTGGCATAGAAGGATAAAAGCATGACTAAAGCCCAGGTGGCCAAAGGTCAGTTAGTAGCTTGAGCAACTGTTGGAGATGTCTTGGGGGATGGGTGTGCTAGTCCTGGAGGTACAGACATGACATGGACAATACCATAATGGATTTATGGGGTGCATTGTTATAAAGGCCAGCCCTTAGACACACAGTCAGTTACCAAGCTTTGAACATAGTAGCTGTCATTGTGGATGCACTCAAGAATGCATAAGCATGGGTTGGGCCTTGTGGCATCTGCAGTGACACATGTCAATCATTATCCACTTGAGGAGGGGCTAGGGTCTATACCATACACCCACATTACCAGGATGTTGGCATAAATCACCCTCATGGTCGCCTGAATAATGGACCGTCTGAATGGTTGCTTCCCCTGTACTTGGGAATGCATGGGCATGAGTCAGTGGATACCTGATAGTCAGCAGGCAAGGGGGGCAAGGGAGAACAGAACATAAAACATGTGCTTGGAAGGTGCCATAAACTGGAGATAGCACTACTTGCTATAATTTAATATTTTAGATCTGCTGAATGTGAGACTAAGTGACCTTTGCCACTACAACACCCTTATCAAATAACTTTTTCTTTAAGTCACCATAGCCTTTAGGTGAGAATAACTACCCTCTGCTCTGGGTGGTTGGGTGGCTGATATTTAACTTCAATGAAACAGCTTTGGAAAGTAATACAGAGCTGTTACAGTCAGTAGCTGTAGTGGTTTAAAAACACAACCATGTAGCTTGCTTTTGCTTTGCTAGGTATCAGCATAGATGTTGGTGCTTCCACTGTGAAGCAGTTGGATCACAGGTATTTGCTATGTTAGTAAAACTGGCACAGTGTGACAGTGCTAGACCTATGACCATGGTGTTTCTCTTCATTCTAGTATCTACGTCAAGACAGCATACAAAACAGGAGACTAGAAAGACCAGCCTTACAATTTTATATATGTTTGAACATTCTGTACTTCATGAAATTAAATGTCAATTCAACTGATACTAATGTTTGATAGTGGAGTGCCCGCTTTCCACACGTGTCTCTTGCTGCCCATATACTGTATCTGCTGTAAGTACTAAACATTCTGATATGAAGTTATATTCAGTGATACCAAATTCAATTTCATAAGAGATAGTTCATAAAGCATCGGCTTTTGTTTATTGCAGTAAGTTACAGGAGCAACTTATGAGAGGTACAATTAGGCATTCAGATTAGCAGCTAGTTTAATACTTTTCAGATGTTATGTGACAAAGCTAGAATAAAGTCAAAACACCATCTCAAGGTACCTGATCAGCAGTAAACATTATAATTATGCACACAGTTTAAAACAAGAAGTAATGGAAGGGACTTCATGTATTAAGATCAAACACACTGTGGGATGCAAATGATATGAAGACTCTTAGCAAGACACCAAACAATAGTCTCACAGCTAAAATTTAATTGTGTGGAGTGAAAAATTATGCACATATGGTGCAGAAATCCTAAAGTAATCGACAGAAGGTATATGTGTGTGACTTGAGGATGAATTGGAATTCATTAGAGGGACAGAGGTCAATCATAATTCATTTATAAAGGTAATCAATGCCTACTTAGCATAATTAACTATTTTCCACAAAAATAGCTGATGTCTCCAAAACTGCTCGTAACCTACAATGTATTTCTATTCTGTGAGCTGTGACAGTCCAATGTTAGTTATATTTTGAGGCAGGGGTAAGAGTTTATGTGAGGGGTACAACCTCCATCAAAAGAAGAGTTTTATATCCCCCAAAACTGTTTCTTTTGGAGAAACAATATTTCTTGAAGTATCTGCTTATTAAACATGAATTTGAAAAAAGAATAGTTGGTTAAATCTCATACACCTGTCACTTTCATATAAACTTGCATTATATCTTTGTTATCAGAGTTAGTAGATAAACAACAGCATAGTCACATCTGATGCAGGAATATCGGTAGATTGTGGTTTCTAGATGCTTAGATTTGCATTCTGTTACTGACATTATAGTGTAACATCAGGGGAAAATAAACTCCTGATGTGTTGTCATCCTTCAAATACCATATTAAACCATAGTTCCATCTGACTGAGTTGGTGGTATCTTAACTGGATGTAAAAGTTCTTATGACACTTTATTGTAAAAGGAGTAGGGAAATTTCTCTGGTTCCGTGCCAAATTGCCTGCATTCAGTATAAATATCACCTCAGGTCTTCCTGAAAATTGGCCATAATCCTAGTAGGGCTGAATTGGTTAACAAAGACAAAATAAATAAAACTGGCATACTTAGCCCTCCACTCTTCAGATTTTCATAGACTGCCCAGATTTTTGCATCATGTTTTTGGTCTGTTCCCATAAAATTTGTGGTTTTCTGGCAAATGACTAAGGATTGAAGTTAATAAATAATGACATACATTTGGGTTTCAGACTTCAAATCCTTCAGAAAATGCATTCTAACACAAATCTTGTTATTCTAGCAACTTTATAAATTTATAAGAACAATATTTAAAATCTGTCCCTATTTTTGGGCCTTTGTTCCCCCATTATCTTAGGTTTTGTCCAGACTTTTGTGCTAAGACGTTGAGAGGTATGCAGGCACATTGTAACAGTGCTAGGACCATGGCATTTTTCTTCATTTTATGTAAAAACAGCATATGGGACAAGAGATTAGAAATACCAGACATGCAGTCATATATATTTGAACATACTGTACGTTTCTATTAAATTATATGTCAGTTTAGTTCAGTAGTTATGCCATTACATGGTGTCTGTGTTACAGAATGATGGGCTTATTATTCGAACATTTTATTTATGACATAATGTCATTGTGCTGATTAAAACTCCTCTTGCTGAGGTCTTCGTACTTGCTGTTGTTGTTGCTGTTGGCTGGATTATGTATTAAAATGTCTGAATTATTTTAAGGTGTTCAATTTTCTATCCAAGTATAATAAACTATTATAAATAATACTAATTTAAGGTGCTGAATTTTCTGTCCAAGGTATAATAAACTGAAAGTGGTCACCCAGTGTGACAGGTATGATAGATATTGGGCAAAAATGGTGTTGAGCTGCAAACATGTTCTGTGGGGTCACCCAACATTTTTTTTCCGAAATCCATCATTCAATGTGAGTAAATAGCAGGAAGTGGATTTTGCAGACTAGTTGTATAACAATAGCGACTGTTAATACAAGTGGCCTTACCCTTACGAGTTGTTTGCATTTTGTGTCACAGATGCAAGCTTATTTTTTTTATATATACCAGTGCATGCTTGTTTTACTTTTTTTAATGCCTCAGTGATACACACTGCCAATGAACTACATGGTCACTATCTTTGTTTTTTGACCAGTTCTGCTCAGTTCAGTGTGAGTCGATAATGAATGTCTCGATCATAATGTAGGAAGCCTTCACTCAGGCCTAAGCTACTACTATTATTACAGTAAATTTGACATCTTGTCTCAAACAATAGTAATAAATTGTTATAATCATCCCCACAATTCCAGGGTTTAACCAACTGTAAAACCTGAACTTATAATTAATAATATGATCTGCACCTCTATAGTGTTTCCATAAGAAAATGGATAAAACACATTTGTGATGTCATATAAATTCTCTGTAATGTGAGTATATACTCATGTCTTTCTGATGCACTTGCAGAATTTTCCAATTTTCCATAAATCTATCCATGCTCTGACATTCTGCCACATTATGAAAAACAGGCTTTCTGGTAGTTTCTTGATATATGAATATATTACTTTCATTAATAAAGCTACAGTTGTAGCACTTCTTGCACTGTAGTTCCTGACATTTGAGCATGATTGCTGTTACCTTTCTTCAGTGATTCTTTCGTATGCATGTTTTGCCGTAAGTTATCCAGTTCTGTTAGTGCTATTCTTCTCTCTTGTCAGTTTATTCTCGTCTCAGACAGAATAATTGGTGACTTCGGTCCCTTTTCCTCACCATAACTCTAACCTCCTACATGGCCCACCATCAAGGCTCATGTTCCAGCTCTTTTTATTGCTGGGCTGGGTCCTGAATGTCCCAGCTGAATTGCAAGGCCTGAGCAATGCTCTGTCAACCATGGAGTAGAGCAGCTGGGAAGGACTCATCATATTGTGGCTAGCTCTCATTTGCTGACAAGTGGAGGTTTTGCCGCCTGTGTGCTAATATATTTTTTAGACCACTGTGAACTATAAGGTCCAAAATGGTAACATCCTGCATGCTCCACGTACATGCCTAGTCTGAGCACCATTTTTAATCCTGATATCCAGTGGAGCTACTGAGATTGCCTGCCCTCACCAGCACGTTATGCTATCTTTCCCGCCAAAAATGAAGCAACCTGGCATCATTCTCTCTTCCCCTGCATCATCTCTTACATGTGTGCAATCCTTTTATTTGAACTCAGAGCATAGTCAGGGCTTTGTTCTTCTGTGGTAATGGAGTTAGCAATAACTTTTTCATATTACTGGAGTGTCTCAAGAAAAGGATAGTACTCTGAGAATTGTTAACATACTGTCCCTATAATAGGTGAGAAAAGTTCAGTTTCTCTTAATAATGCCTTCAGTTTGTTTCTTATATGTGACTCAAAATAGGGCATATTTCTTGTCATTCCAGTGATGACTACATCACTAAGGCTCATGTGTGTATTCGAACAAAGCAATGGGCCCACCATACCACTATCATTTTTTCAGTTTGATAGCAGTGAATCTTTAATTTTACAGTGAAACTGGATAACCTCTTTGCAGCAGTCAAGTATTTTCTGCATGAAAAGGTCCCTGTGTTTTGGATTCAGACATAATGTTTCTTATCAATCTAATTAAGTGTTCCCTTGGTATATTTTCTGAAACCCTAGAGAGAAAAATGCCAAATGCTGTTTTAAATTTCAAATACTGTGGACACTAACAGGTTTCCTAAATAATGATTTGCTAATTTATCTGATATAGATTCCATGTGGAAACATATATCCACAAAGTTAATGTTATCTTGCCTTGACTTTATCTCAAGTTTTAAAGGGGAGTAGGAGTGTCTTCTGTGAGGAGTCTGTATGTCCTCCTTCTGTTCATATAGGTTTTCTCTGGATGCTCCAGTTTCTTCCCTCATTCTAAAGACATTCACTAAATGCATTGGGGACTAAAAATTGTCTATAGCCATGAGTGCATGTGTGTTTGATGCAGAAAAAAAGACCTGGCGATCTTCTTCCATTTCCCATTTGCATAGAAAACTCTCTGGGATAAGTGGGGTAACTCTAGGAGTCAACTATGACTTGTAAGAGAGTAAGCATGTGAGCAAGTGATGTACTGTGTAATGGTTGAGTTAGCCTGTTTATTGGCTCTTGCCTTCCATAAACATTATGAGACCTTCATCTATAAAACAGCTAACAAATCTTGCAAACACAAATATTCCTGATAAAAATACATTCCATTCCTCATTATGGGCTAGATAGGAACAAATCTATATGAGATCCATAGATAATCCCACTGCTGTTTTGTTACTTAAAAGAACCGTTGAACACAAACATACTCTTGGTAAAAACAAATTCAGATAAAGTAAAAATATTATCATATTAAAATTTATGTCAGTAAGCATACATACATTACCCTGATTTACGTCCAGATTTACACACATCTGTTTTATCTAAAATCTATCCCCTAATCTTTTTATGAGGGTTTCATGATGTAATCTAGAAAAGTGGAAATTGTATCTGTTATAAATCCCACCTTTCCTGGTTATGACTGGTTGCTTTGGTAGATTTATTGTGTATTTATGTACTTTGATGATAGACCAGACATGTTAACATTTAGTGGATAAACTCTTCAAAAGCATCCAACAGGCCAACCAACAGCAGAGCAGCTATTGTTTTCTATATAGCTGTCCTGCTGTTGGTTGGTCTGTTGGATGCTTTTGAAGAGTTTATCCACTATATTTTTCTCCAGCAGCCCTTTTACACTAGCTGTGACTTGGTTTGTGTTTAGACATTTTAATTGTCAATTCAAAATGTTTGTACAGGGATTCTGAGACATCATGATTACTCAACAAGTCCAAGAGTAAATTCCATTTGTTAAATGTAACATTTAAATTGTCCTGTTTAAACATTTTATAAGTGTACTGCTCTTCTATGAGGGATGTGGTAGCCTTTTTATAATAAACTGTGCTCATTACCATGACCACGTCACCCTTGTACACTTGTTTAGTTATTATATACTGCCTATCTCATAACATCCAATGCATCCCTTTCCTTTTGGCTTAGTCTGTCAAAGTATTTTGCTTTTTTAAAATTCAAAACTCTCATTTCTGCTTCACAGACTGTCTAAAATAAAGAAATAGTAGAATTCAGTAGAGGTATATTGCAATAGCTAGATGAAAAAGTTTTATTAAAGTTTGAAGCATCATATTTTACATAAGTCAAAGTGCTGCGGTAGCGTTGTCGCCTCACTGTTAGACGTTGCCCGTTCGATTCTCAGAGCATCTTCTGTGTAGCGACATGCATGAATGGGCATTCCTTCATTGAAGGTTGTGCGTTAGGCCCAGCAAGCCAGTATGTAAAAATCTACTGCCAATCATTAGCGGACCTGAGTTCCGCTGTGGCGACCCCTAACCGGGAAATGCCGAAAGACACAAACGCAAACAAACAAAGCTCCCATATTCCCATCCATTATGCAGTAATCAACTCAAAGGTCTCAGCATCTTGGGGAAAAGGGGATTTCCCCACAATCAGCAAATCCCTGTCCAAGTGCATTTTGTCCATCAGTGCTATTTATGTTATTTGTAATGAGTGTATGCTTTGAAAAAAAACACAACTCCTTCTAAGTATTAAAAAGTATTCAAAAATATAAAAATATTACATATGTGTTAGTATGATGATATTTAATTATAGTAACACTGAAGAATGTTAAAAGCTTAAACTGATGTTAATAGAAATTTCTCAGTAAAAATCTTTCAAGTATACATGCAAAACGAATAAGTAATATTTAACCACCCCATGTGCAGCAAACATATTATTTAGATATTAGTGCAGTAAGATGCCAGGTTAAGAGATTGGAGGTGTCACTGTAATATAACATAGAATAATAATCTGAATGTGGGTTATGCTAGGAAAATGTAGGAATCAACAGAAGGTATTCTGTTTAATGAAAGGGCAGAGAAAGGTGACAGCACCCTGAGTATAACAGGCAGAGACAGTCCTCTCTGTGAAGTATGTGCCTTTGATATACCTTAAATAAAACTTGTGTTGGAGGGGACTTTCCTAATCTAAGGTAACAGAGTGTTTCACAAAGAAGGCATGAATTAAGTAAAGAATCAACCATACCACGGTAATGTCTTGTGAGGGATCTGTGTCCTTCTAGTATATAAAAAGAATAAGTACGTTGTGGAAACTGTCAGCAAAGAAGTATAAAGAAGTGCAGCTCATCAGTACTTGATAATAAAACATGCAGAGAGTAAGGGAATATGAGAAACGTTATTATCAAGAAGTCAGTTGGAGATAAGTGATGCAAACTCCCATTAGTGGTATGGTAGTAAATGCATTTTAAAGGAGTTTAAGTGGACATAAAATGGCCATTGTGGCTACTTTAGCTCTGGTGAACTGGCAAAGAGGAAGAACTGAAGTCCGCTGTGGTAAACTCCTTAAGATAGCCATCTGGGATCTATGTTAGCAAAGTGTACATTTTTGATTCAAATGTAGGGAAAGAGGAGGCTTAATCAGTTGAGGAAGAAATATTGACTTGATTAATCTTATAAACACTTTGGCTGTTCAGGCATCCAGGAACCTAAGCATGTTTGTGTGTCTATAAAATAAATTCAAGAGGGGACTATCTCAAACTTATTTTATTACAGAGAAGAAGGGAGATTGGGTAACTTATTATCCCATATCATGAATAGTAGAATACTTTTAATAAACCTTTCTCATCCTTTTAATGTGCCATCTTATACTCAAATATTTCACATGTATTTAGGAGTTTATGTATTATATGTATGATTGCATTGTATTTTATGCACATCTTAGCTTACATTTTGTATAATGTTACACTATCTGCATTCTGTCTTATTATGTTGTGAATTTTAATATGTAATCATTTTATATATAATATTGTTGATTGAAAGATCATTATGCATTTTCTGTTCTTGGAGCTTGAGCCCTGACTGAAAAGGGTCAATAGGCCAGTTCACTTACCCGATGAAAAAATAGTAAATAAATAAGTAGGCATTACATAATGATGTGTAAAGTTAATAAACCAGTTCCACGCTGTCATTACTGGCATAATAAATAAATAAGTAGGCATTACACAATGGTGTGTAAAGTTAATAAACCAGTGCCACGCTGTCATTAGTGGCATAGTAAATAAATAAGTAGGCATTACACAATGATGTGTAAAGTTAATAAACCAGTGCCATGCTGTCGTTCCTGGCATAGTAAATAAATAAGTAGGCATTACACAATGATGTGTAAAGTTAATAAACCAGTGCCACGCTGTCATTACTGGCATAGTAAATAAATAAGTAGGCATTACACAATGATGTGTAAAGTTAATAAACCAGTGCCACACTGTCATTACTGGAATAGTAAATAAATAAGTAGGCATTACACAATGAGGTATAAAGTTAATAAACCAGTGCCACGCTGTCATTACTGGCATAGTAAATAAATAAGTAGGCATTACACGATGATGTGTAAAGTTAATAAACTCATGTCATGCTGTTGTTACTGGCATAGATCAAAGGTATTACCATGACTGTGCAATTTCAGAAGTATGTTTCTTCATACCTTCCACTGTATACTGTATGCAAGTGGATCTTCAAGATATGTTTCTTTGTCCTCATATTGATGAGGATGTCCATGGGTTTAATCACCCCCCCCCCCCAAAACACACAGCGTTGTGATCATAAAAACATTTCATGTTTATCATTCTGTCCTGTCATATCTCTGCAGGAGTAGAAGATCCATATATATCAAGTCATCAGTATTAGTTTGCTGGACATTTCACAGTTCAGTAGCATTGGCTGTCCTTTGTCTTTCACCTGTGATTGATATATGTATGTTGGAGCAGCATGCTTACTTTATATGTATGTATTGCATTCCTGGGCATTAGAATGCATGTCTGACCACAGACTCAATTTGGTCAGGGTAAACAGCCCCAGCCCTTAATCTTCTATCTGTAATACTATATTTCAAATTAGCTTTTGTTTTATCCCCCCTTGCAATTTTGATAACAAGTCAAACATCTGAGATGGTAGGTGAGGTTCTCTCCTAGTTATTTTTCTTCAATATTTATCATCTGTAGATTGTATGTAATGCATCACTTCCTGCACTCTTCTTCTGTGTTTCAATCCACCTTTCCTGTGCCAGAATCTAAACAAGAGATGTAGGATCACGTGTGTGTGTGTGTGTGTGTGGGTGTGTGTGCGTGTGTGTGTGTGTTACTTCTCTTTATAATTGTGTTTATGAAATAAAAGTTTCTTTTTTATGTTTGAGACAGATATGTTCATGATGGAACAGGAATGGTTTTAAATGGTTTGAACAAAAGTTACATTTGATTTCAATATAGATAAAATCATGTATTCAAAAATACATCAGTATAAAATGAAGGCATTATATCAATGCTAGTGCTGCAGCAGTTGCCTGTTGAATTTCTGAGCAACATAGCTATAATCCTGAAAATAGTCAAATATGGACACATATAGTTAGTACAAGGTCACTTGCACCTCATATTATTTCCCCTTACTACAAGGTAAAACAAAGAGGGGCAGGCTTGACTTACACTGTATTTAAGGAAGTTTCAGCACCTGCAAACTGGGTTCTTGCACTTTCTTCTAGGGACCTACTGCAGTGCAGAATTCTTGAGGTGTTTACTGCATGGGAATTCTACTGTGTTTATTATAGTTTGGTGAGCCTTACTGGTAGCCAAAGGTGTTTACAGTTCTTCACACAGTTACCCTTTGCGTTACGTTTCCATTTAGCGATACAACTTGTTTGTATTGACATACTTGCTGAACTTACAACAGTGTAGTTATTTCACAAAAACTTCAAGCATAATAGTTGAGTTTGTGCAAGGAAATATTTTAAGCCCCTGTAGTACTAACTTGTCTGTGTAATAATTATTTTGTAACTGCTACTTACTGTAAGCATATTAGCATACAGTTTGTGTTTAACTCCATTGTGTTTTTATCCTTGGGTTTTAAATGTGGCCTGCACCTCAGTGTAGTACTTTCTGCCACTGTAGTATCTATGCAAGGGTATTGTAAGAATATGGTATATAAAATATATATCTACTTACTGTGCATATGGTCAGCTATGTCGTCCTTTGTAGGTGCTGTATATAATGAATTGTGTTCCTTCTGTACACACAAACTCTTCAGCTAATAATGTTCTGCTTCAGCATTTTGCCCATTAGTATGTGCCCTCTAGTTGGAGCTCTAGAATAATACATAAAAAGAAGCAAATGTAAAACTTCAGAACTTCTTCATATGTGATGGCTGGTGTGGTTCGCAGGATGTGGCTGCACCTCAGAATTTAGCTGCCTCAGTCTCCCACAAATTTAAGGTCTTGTCACAAAGTACTGTATTTCCTAGGAGTATTTAGATCTATGCTTGTCTGTTTATAGTGTCGGTCTGGTAAACATCAGTTGTAGTAAAATAATGAGATCTCATAGTTTTGGGAGTGTTTGCCAATGCCCATGTACACTGGTAATTTCTGGTCCTCTTTGTGATTTGGTTTTGGTAAACAGGACATCTGCAGTACATTGCAAGACATTGGTTTAGGGGGGGCATAATGTGACTTTCTCAGGATTCGGAAATGCCACATCTGTGGCTGTAGTTAAATCAACACTCTTTACCATGCATGGACGACAAACTCCATGCTCATTATGTATGCATGCAGCCAGGCCACTATGCATGATGAGTGGCTTTTAGTCATGGCTACAGCAGGGACCAGCAGTTAGATCATATTAGAGCAACCAGCATCCAGAGTAAAATATGAGCAGCAGTGGTAAAAACTGACCAAGCACAAGTTTCTTGGTTAGACGTTGCAAGGCCATGGGCACAGATGATAATACTAAGGTGCTCAAATATTGTAACTCAAGGAAAAAGAGTTAGAGAAAAATGAGATATGGAAAAGGTAAGGCAATGACTGTTAAAAGGTAAAAGTAGAGGTGATAGAAGGGCAATGAAAACAACAGAAACTGACTGAAGACTGCAAAGGGAGTTCGTGAACATAGCAGAGATGTGGAACACAATGTAGAAGGAGTACACACATAGCCATCTGAAATACCTGAATGTAAACAATGCAAAACTCAGACGTGATATGCAGGATACATTAAAGTAGAATAATGTACCAATCTGCACCAGTGCTGACATCATCACAGTTTTATTTTATCATGCTACCTGTACTATACTGTAAATGTAATGAAAAACAGAAAACCTCAGAAGATTTTAACCCATTATCTTGTTCCATGATAGCTTCTTAAACACAGCATTAACAAGATGAGCCATTGAAGAAGTCATACTGATTGGGTCATGGAAACACATATCAGGGGAATGTTTCACAAGAACAGTCTGGCATTAGAAATCAAGAGACAGGCCTCAAAGTAACTTGAGCCATGATTTTCCTCATTCGTAGTCCCTGAACCACAGCATTAAAAATTTACTTATTTATAGTACATTTCTTTACTGGGAAAGTCTGACTGGACACAGGTCCTTTTTCAGCAGAGGCCCGGGGAGAAAAGCTCCAGCAGAAAATACAAAACATTGTAGAAATAGATAAACTTGCAATGACAATACATATGCAAACAGTAGTATCTACACAGTGAGGAGAAATACAGTGTACTGGAGGTATCCTCACCATTATATGTAGAACATAAAAATTTAGATTTTAGCTAGTTGCAGGTTCAGTGAGTTCAGGAAGAGTAATATGTTATCATACAATGAGCAGTATATGGTTACCAGAGGTTAGTATTAGCCAGGAGTATTACAGGTGCATAGCCACACATTGTACAAGTGAGTTGATAGTAGCTTTTTAAAATTGTGCTGTGGAGGAGTTGGGTATAATGTTGGATGGTAGTTTATTCCAGATTTTAGGGATGACATTTGAGAAGAGTGATTCACAGGCTGTGTTGTTATCTTTTGTAGTTTACTACTGGATCAGAGGACCCTAGCAGTAGAGTATGGTTGTAGAAGGTTTTGGAGTGTGGGTCTCTATCAGGGTGATGGAGAATTTTGTGGGTAAAGGTAAGTTGATTGTAGTGCAAGAGCTGGGGAAGTTTGAGCCAATGTAGCTGCTTAAGAGATGTGCAGTGATGAGACCTATGTATGGCATCAGTGGCAAATTTGGTGATTTTATTGTAACAAGATTCCAGTTTGGTTAGTTCTGTTTTTCGAAGGTTGGTCAGAATTGGGGGAGACATATAGGAGTGCTGACAGGAGATGAGTGCGGGCGATGGTGGGTTTTGTGGTTCTAGTTAGAAATGGTTTATTCCTGAAAAGTAGACCTAGTTTCTTATGAATTTAATGGATTGAGCAATGTGGATATCAAATCTCAAGTTAATATCAATTGTGACTCCTAGCAGTTTAGTATGGGTTATTGGGGTGATAACAGTTTTATTCTTGGATTCAATGTTAAAAGATATGACAGCTGAAGGCGGTCTTGTAGGATGGAAGATAAGGAGTTTAGTTTTATTGGGGATGAGGATTAGTTAGGAATCGGACAGCCATGCTTCTACAGAGAGAAAAGATTCCTGGGTAATGCCATTGAGGTGCTGTAACGAGGGGGCTGCACATATTAGTGTAGAGTCATCTGCATATCGAATAACAGATACATGAAGAGTGGCGGTGTGAAGTTGGTTAGTGAATAAGGAGAAGAGTAGAGGTCCAAGGATGGAGCCTTGTGGGACCCCTAAGGACAATGGGAGAAGAGAAGAAATGTTGTGTTGCTACTGTACAGCCTGCTGACGTCCTGATAGACAGCTTTGGGACCAAGTGATAGAAGAGCTAAACAAGTTGAAGGAGGAGAGCAATTTGAATAATTTATTGTGATTTACCATATCAAAGGCCTTAGATAGGTCGAGAAATATGGCAGACACATAGTGTCCTTGGTTTCTGAAGTGGTTAACTGTATTTGTTATGGACATTAGGGCTGTCATGGTGCTGTGATAGGGGCAAAAATCATGTTGTGTGTTAGAAGTTTATGTGTGAGAAAGTAGTCCATAAGTTGAGTATGGACGACTTTCTCAAGGATTTTGGACAAGGATGACAGGATGGCGATTGGTCGATAATTAGTAAATTCTGTGGAGTTGCCCCCTTTGTGTAAAGGAATGATATGGGAGATCTTCCAAATGGTGGGTGCTAAGCCCTCAGATAATGATCTAATTGTGAGTATGGCTACTGGGTATGCAATAGCATCTGCTGGCACTTCTATTGAGCCATTGCAGAAGTCATGTGGAAAGGGTCAGGGGAAATACATATCACAAGAACAGTATGGAGCAGAAAAGTGAAATAAAACATGCAATGTTGAGGGGACTAGGACACACCACTTTATGCACTGACAGTCTACAAAGCAGCTCATGAACAAGCTGATCCATGGTAGCAGTTAGAGGAACGACATACATCTATGTGTCTGCTGGCACTATATGTAGTACATTACATGAATGTGACTTAATTTTTGTATAAAACAGAAATGACATTTCTCATCATGTATAAATTGGCATTAAGGGTGCTGTCCTTAACTTGCTGTGCATAGGTCAACCACAAAAAGACAATTGTTTTATAAGCCCCTTTTGGACATGTGTGTGGTGTGTATATCTATTTTTGATTAGCTTAAATGTTGGAAATGGGACTTAAGGACAGAAATGAAAAAGGGAGGCATACAGAGAGAAGGACAGAATGTGAGCAAACAAGGAATGAAAATGATGGAGGTAGAGTAGGAGGAATAAACATTTTTGTGGAAAAGTGACCAATTTTTAAGAGAATGGAAAGACTGTGAAAGAAAGAAGGAAAGCAAGCAGAAGATAAGGGGTAGTGTAAGTAGCAGAACAGGACAGACAAGACTAATAGGGTGTGAAGAAGGGGTTGAAAGAGAAGACAGATTAATAGAGGAAAGACAACAGTGAGGTGAGGATTGTAAAACTGATACGGGAGGAAGAGATAGACAAAACAGGACTGGGTATTCTTATATGAAGTATTTGCCAGCTGAGACAATGGAATGTTACTAGCTACCCTGAGTAGTGTCACAACTGGGTTGTGGCTCAGAAGCTGGAGCCAGTGCTGGACAGAGAGACAACTTAAAGAGTCACCTGAGCATGGTTTCCATCTTGCTGATGCAGGCATCCAACATCTTGTTGATGATAACTCCCACAAGCTCTGCCAGTTGTGGATGAGTGACAAAGGTGTCACCTCCACTCACACTGCTACCAGTAAGTACCACTGTACCAGCATCCAGTGCAGGTCTATGTGACAAAGGTGGTGCAGGTAGGGAGGAGGTGTGAACACAATTGTGGTGCCTTGGGAAACAGATGTGCTGGGTATTTCTGGTGGTGGAGGTTGTGCTGCTGCTGTCACCTGTGGGGTCTGACTTGCCTAGCCAGTCAGACCGGTATAGGTTGATGTGCTGCTGCTGTCACCTGTCAGTTAGACTGGTACAGGTTGATGTGCTGCTGCTGTCACCTGTCAGACTGGTACAGATTGATGTGCTGCTGCTGTCACCTGTCAGTCAGACTGGTACAGGTTGATGTGCTGCTGCTGTCACCTGTCAGTCAGACTGGTACAGATTGATGTGCTGCTGCTGTCACCTGTCAGTCAGACTGGTACAGGTTGATGTGCTGCTGCTGTCACCTGTCAGACTGGTACAGATTGATGTGCTGCTGCTGTCACCTGTCAGTCAGACTGATACAGGTTGATGTGCTGCTGCTGTCACCTGTCAGACTGGTACAGATTGATGTGCTGCTGCTGTCACCTGTCAGTCAGACTGGTACAGATTGATGTGCTGCTGCTGTCACCTGTCAGTCAGACTGGTACAGGTTGATGTGCTGCTGCTGTCACCTGTCAGTCAGACTGGTACAGATTGATGTGCTGCTGCTGTCACCTGTCAGTCAGACTGGTACAGGTTGATGTGCTGCTGCTGTCACCTGTCAGACTGGTACAGATTGATGTGCTGCTGCTGTCACCTGTCAGTCAGACTGGTACAGGTTGATGTGCTGCTGCTGTCACCTGTCAGACTGGTACAGATTGATGTGCTGCTGCTGTCACCTGTCAGTCAGACTGGTACAGGTTGATGTGCTGCTGCTGTCACCTGTCAGACTGGTACAGATTGATGTGCTGCTGCTGCTGCCACCTGTCAGTCAGACTGGTACAGGTTGATGTGCTGCTGCTGTCACCTGTCAGACTGGTACAGATTGATGTGCTGCTGCTGTCACCTGTCAGTCAGACTGGTACAGGTTGATGTGCTGTTGCTGTCACCTGTCAGTCAGACTGGTACAGGTTGATGTGCTGCTGCTGTCACCTGTCAGACTGGTACAGATTGATGTGCTGCTGCTGCTGCCACCTGTCAGTCAGACTGGTACAGGTTGATGTGCTGCTGCTGTCACCTGTCAGTCAGACTGGTACAGGTTGATGTGCTGCTGCTGTCACCTGTCAGTCAGACTGGTACAGGTTGATCTGCTGCTGTCACCTGTCAGTCAGACTGGTACAGGTTGATGTGCTGCTGCTGTCACCTGTCAGTCAGACTGGTACAGATTGATGTGCTGCTGCTGCTGCCACCTGTCAGTCAGACTGGTACAGGTTGATGTGCTGCTGCTGTCACCTGTCAGGCAGACTGGTACAGGTTGATGTGCTGTTGCTGTCACCTGTCGGTCAGACTGGTACAGATTGATGTGCTGTTGCTGTCACCTGTCAGTCAGACTGGTACAGGTTGATGTGCTGCTGCTGTCACCTGTCATTCAGACTGGTATAGGTTGATGTGCTGCTGCTGTCACCTGTCAGACTGGTACAGGTTGATGTGCTGCTGCTGCTGTCACCTGTCAGTCAGACTGATACAGGTTGATGTGCTGCTACTGCCACCTGTCAGACTGGTACAGGTTGATGTGCTGCTACTGCCACCTGTCAGTCAGACTGGTACAGGTTTATGTGCTGCTGCATATAATAGTAAAGCAAATGGAGAGCAACAAAAAAAAAACAACAAATGAAAGAGAAAGGATAGAGACAAAGAGGGGGAGAAAGAAAAATACTAACACAATACAAATTGCATTGTAACTAATGTTGATAATGATATAGTTAAACAGGATACACTCTGCAAAATTTTAAATAATCATGGATATTGCAAGTTTTTAATATATGTAAATGTACAGCTACAATAAATAAGAACATCCTTGCTAAAATGAATACCTTAACTAGGATCATAGCAAACCTTAGGGATAAGTTAGCTACTAAAAAACTAAACACTTTTTCAGCTGAAACTTTGTGATGCTTTGCCATTGAGGAGGTCATCCTTTAAGGGCACATTTTTAACTTTTCATTTTAAATGTTTGTACAATAATTTATATTGCAAGTTACATCTATATGTTTCTGAATAGACATCATGTAAAATGGCACATGTGGGATATTTTGAGAGTTTAACACAAAATATTGGAGGGAGTAAGAACTTTTATAAACCCAGAAGTTAAATTTTGTGAAGGGGATGAACAGCAGGTATATGATAGCCCATGGAAAAAAGTTTACTGCACCTGGATACACAGTGGCAGCTGGTGACTAAAAAGCAAGGAGGGTGTGCAAGAGGCAACTGAACAGGTAGGGCTAATTGGAATGGGATTGGTCTATATTATGTCAGGTTAATGCCTGTTTGGCTGTGATCATACAACAGGTCTGGTCTGTCACTTTAATCTACAGACTGCCTCTATATCTCTCATTCTAGCTGTTTGAGTACATGTACATCAGATGTCTGACTGTTATCAATAGAGGCAGCCTTTGGTGAGCAGGGTACAAGATAATGGACAGAATCGGGCCATACCTCTCAACCTGTTAGAGCAAGAAATCTGGACAAAGCCATAAATAATAGGGGGACAAATTATCAAAATGAGGGACCAATTTTAAACATTGCTCTTACAAACGTAGACAGTTGATAGAATAAAAGATTTTGCATTTGCATGAATTTTCTGAAGGATATGAAGCCTGAAACTTAAATGTCTGTCATTATTTTTTTTACTTTAATCCAAAATAATTTGCTAATGATTTGCCAGAAAACCACAATTTTATGAGAAAGAAACCAAAAATATGAAGCAAAAATCTGGACACTTGACACTTGCGCACTGGTCGGTGATACACCCCAGCAGTGTACCTCCTCTGTTTCATCCCACCCTGGCCCAACACCATCTAGAAAGTATACTTCTTTCATGTTTTTTCTACACTTTTTTATAACTGTAAGTGCAATGTTTTTCTACACTTTGTCTTTTTTATCTTTTTCATTCACTCTTTCAACTCACCCAGACTGGCCAGGTATCCATTATAGTAAGCATAGAGGAAGTAAATGAAATACGCCGGTCTGCTCTAAGGGCTTCCTGCTCCCAAAAAACATAGGGTTCTATATGATTTTAGGTGCAAGTTACAATTTTTCCCAACCTTTTGACCAAGTGATGGCCTGAACACAAATTATTAGTAAAGAAAAATATTTAGTGTTATGTTCTTCTTTTGAGGGTGAAATAAGTTCTGTCCAGAGGTCAATGTTCAAAGCTGACAAAACAGTAGTTTCAAATAAACTGTAAAGACAAATACTTGCAAGGATATGTAAATCCTATCATTGATTAGTGCCTGCTCACTACCCCTTCCAAAAAGATAGACACACACACACACACACACACACATATATATATATATATATAGATTCACTTCATAATCTCGAAATACTGAAATATCAGATTTCAGTATCTTGAGACCATGAAGTTGAAAATCAAAAAAAACGAAACCACAAAACCGCAAAACCCAAACTCCAGAAACCACAAAACCGCAAAACCCAAACTCCAGAAACCGCAAAACTGCGAAACCCATACTCCCGAAACCACAAAACCGCGAAAATACACAGCACACACTACACAACACATACAAACACAAACACACACACACCTCCTGCCACTGTACAAAAAGCAATATAACACACATGCCTACAACTAAACAAACACACACACACCTACCCTTACTATATGTAGGGGGGCAAGCACCCCTGCATCCCCCATGTGGGGGCTGCACCCCCCCACACACCCCCTACTAATATATACTAACTCCGAGGTCGCACTACACTCCATAACACAGACAACCCAGCCCCACACATTCCACCTCTCCACACAAACACACATCACAGACATACAAACAGCACCACTGCCAACACTAACACACTTACACTCTGACCTACCTACCCTAACCCACACATAAAACATCCCAAAACACTCACACACACACACACACACATTCCCTCCCCAAAATCCTAAAATAAACAACACTCATCTAACACGATATCCATACTGCGTGTTCAACATTGTCGGATTCGACATTTCCGGGTTCGCAATTTCCGTCCGTTCGACTTTATAGGCTCGAGATTCTGAAATTCGATATTTCAGGATTCCGAGCTTATAAAGTGCTTCTATATAATCCGAGCTTATAAAGTGTTTTTATATATATATATATATATATATATATATATATATATATATTTATATATATATATATATATATATATAGTTGGTGTAAAAGCACAGATGGCCACATGCTTATATTATATAGCTGCGGTTCAGAGGGAAGAAACCAGAGCACCTGGATAAAACCCTAGTAGTACAGAAGGAATCTCAATCAAAAACACAACCACAGAACCAAGTGTTGTGAGATGTCAAAGGCACTCACAGAGCCACTGTGCCAATAATTAGTGCTGTTAGACACGTTATGCCCAGATGGCTGCAGACAGCCTCTTTATTGTATAAAGAGTCACTTGTATGACTGTGTAAACTTTGTAGCTCAGCTTTTGACTGCAAGTAACAGACCAGGAATGCATTTTAGTTTGGCACTGTCAAAACTATACAGTGCAACCTATTGCAACCCCCTCCAAACGCACACACATACATGACCAGAATTATAGACACTTGCATGACTGTGAACACCGCAGCTCTCTGTTTGTGATTAAATTAATGAATAAAAACATAAACAACAATCCTAGAATGCATTTCAGCTTGATGCTCTCAGACCCATACACTGCAACTTATTGCACCCCCACACACACACAAAACACAGAAATGCAACCATAATTAAATTACAGCCACCTGTTGGACTGCATATGCCTCAGAACTCTGCTTGCAGTCAAATGAATAAATAAATAAAAATGTCCACAGAAAAGCCGGTCCAGACATGATAACAGAAAATACAGAAAAGCTAGTTCTGACATGTAAACAAAAAACACAGAAATGCCAGTATGACATGTTAACAATAACCACAAAGAAGCTAGTTTGACATGCTAAAAAAAAACAGAAAAGCAGGTTTCAACCTGTTAAGAAAAGGCACAGAAAAGCCAGTGCTGGCATGTTAATAAAAACCTCAGAAAAGCTGGCCTGACATGTTAAACAACCAATAAGAGTCCAGGAAGGTATTTCAACTTACTACTTTCAGAACCATACATTACCACCCACTACAATCCCTTCTGTGCGCATGGACACACACACACACACACACACACACACACACACACACACACACACACACACACACACACACAAGCACTTAGCATGAATACAGACAGACAATATTCACTACACTTAAAAATCTATCTTAGCTTCTTCAGTGTAGAAGTCAGATATGTAGTGTGTTTGGGTCATTATAGGATTGGGGTGGGTTTCCTTACTTCTTTAGTGCCACTATCTGCAAAGACAAAGTAACACATGAGTACTAGACAGCTATATAAATATTCTGATAAACATGACTGAACATTTAGTTTCCATTGCCTTTTTTGTTTGTAAGATATCTGCAGAGAGAAATAAATGGTGACAAATGAAAACAACATACTACAACAGAGTCATGCAGCAGCCACCTCATTAAGAGTTAGTATAGATTTCCTTTACTTCAGTGAGGGTTGTTGGTTCAAATTCTTAGTCTGTTAACATTTGAAGTTAACAGTCCTAACATTTTAGAGTATCCCTATCTGTCCCTGATTCTGGACACATGCACACATTAAGTACTTATGGTCCTGGCTAACAAAACCCTGTTGAAAAGTAAATACATAAAACCCAAATTCATTCCTCTTCCTCCCCAGGTAGTGCCTTCAGCCTGCAGTGCTGAAGTCATGAACTGGACCTTGATTGGGTAGGGTAGATCATAGTTGTGGGTCCCTCCCTGTACTCCTTGAGTTCATTAAAAACATTAGTGTTTTCACTGCTAATGGTTTAGCTGTCTTGATATCAGTCTTGAGATTAGTCATTGAAATAGTTTAACACTGCGACATGCAGTGAGAGTGGATGGCAGTATGATTTTACGTATTCTTTGCTTTCCTCGAGTGCCAATATATAGTTTATTCATTTTCAGTGCAGCAGCCAGTGGAGGTTCTCACAGACATGTGCAAGACTATGTCTGAACTGCGGATGTAAAGCTGTTGCTAGTATGGACTGAACCTCACTGATATAATAAACACATGAGCATCAGGGTATGCAGGCACCATTGTAAAGCAAGTACATTTTCAGTGTTTCCCTGGTAGGGTCCATTTTCAAGCACTTCAGTGTTTAATATACTGAAGAAGTAACTGAAGAAATAATTAGCCTGTTGTGTGCCAAGATACTCAGAGACCAGTGGACTATTAATTATGGTCAGAAAATGCAGCAGTAATAGAAGCTACTTATTAATTATGCATTCTTAAAGTTACTCAACACTTCAGCATGCCACTTACAGTTTATGTTAGATTTAAAATGATTTTTCATTTTTCATTGATTGCAGGAAAATTATGTTTATTTTTTAAATGATTGCCAATTTGCATTCTAGTAAACAAAATGTATTTCTTTTATATTCTTGACCAATTCATGCATAAATGTTAACAGTGTGGATCCTTCCTTTATACTTCCTGGTAGTTTGCTCCAGTTTAGAAAACATGCATTTAGACCATTATTTCTTCTGCTGTTGTTATAATATGTTAATCTAATTGTCTGGCTTATAGCACAACGTTAGCATTAAACTTCACAAGTTGTAACCTAACATGCAAATATGGGTCCTTATAATGTTTATATTCTAAGGCAAGGTCTCTGTGAGTCCTTATAGTATTTATATTCCAAGTCAAAATGTATCTTTTGGCCTTTCTAAATCTTAAAGAAAGCAGGTTAATACACTTACCTGTTTGCTCATAGTATAGCCTCTTAAAGCTTTTAATTCAGTTCCCTTTGTTTTAATATTTTAATATGTTGCTTTTTATAAGGAGTTTAAACTGAACAACCATCTTGTAATTTCCATTAAATAAGGGAATCATAACAGCTAAATTTTTTGTTTTCATAAAGTTACTGAAAACTGAACTTAAATATAACATTTTTACAGATTCCATGACTGTGTACAAGGCCACAAAATACTGTTTCTAATATTTTTGTCTTGCTCAAGACACGCTGATTTATTAATCTTAAAGGTTTCTACACCTTAGCACTCTTCTTTTTTCAATGCTGATTGGTTTAGCATTATGGAAACAGCACTCAAAAACTATATCCAAGGATTACACAAGTAACTATAGCTGCTTTAATGACTCAGTTGTCACAAGGAATTTTGCGTCATCCATAATCTGCGGTGGTGGTGCTGCGGTAGCGTTGTCGCCTCACAGTGAGACGCTGTACGGTTCGATTCTCAACTAGACCGTCTTCTGCGTGGAGACATGCGTGAATGGGCGTACCTTCATTGAAGGTTGTGCATCAGGGCTGGCAACTCGGCACGTAAAAATCAACTGCCAATCATTAGCAGACCGGAGTTCTGCTGTGGCGACCCCTAACCGGGAAAAGCCGAAAGACACAACAACAACCATATACCAGCTACTGCATGGAGTTTTACAACATTCACCTATGTTACCACCGTTATCACTTCTTTTCAGGTTTTAAAGTAGTTATATATTTACACATAGACACGTGCACACACACACACACATGCACACACACATATATATATATATATATATATATTTATATATATATAGATAGACATATGCGGAACTGTACAAAGATGTTTGTGGTCATACAGAAAATTGTCAGTTAGTGTTACTAAAAGGTACATACTGCCAGATTTGATGAGGAAGTGCAGGCTTTTACTTTGCATGAAATTGCAGTACAGCAGGGATAGGGAATATACCCTTTCCCCTCTACAGTGCAATCTCAGAGTTGGGTAAATAATTATCAGGAGGATTTGGGGGAAGGGACTTTCCCCTGAAAAAACATTGGTTTTGTTATTTTCCTTGTGACAGGAAGTAGTGGTCTATGCAGGTATGTGCGTGTTGACTTTCATGTGTGTGCCTTGATGCTTTGGTCTGGGGAGTCATCGTATTTTTTTGTATGAGCATGAGATGAGGTTGTGTCAATGTAGTGAGGTTTGAGCTTTCTTTTTTAGATTTGTGTGTGTGTGCGTGTGTATATATATATATATATATATATATATATATATATATATATATATATAGCACAGATAAGCACATGCACAGACACATTCTGTATATGCAGTACAGATAAGCACATACACAGACACATTCATTTTCACACATTAATATCACACATACACACACGTACACATATATGTGTGTGTGTGTGTATGTGTGTGTGTGTGTGTGTGTGTGTATATATATATATATATATATATATATATATATATATAAATATATATACATATATATATATATATATATATATATATATATATTTATAGGGTGACAATCAGAAGGTCGAAGTGGGTTCAATCGAAGTCTGGAGGCCAAACTGTGAAAATGTCGAACCCGACGTTGTCAAAGTATGAATCTCACCCCTATCTCGACCCATGTTAAAGCCCGTTCTGAGGTTTACAGCGAGTCATATTTCGACACTGTTGGAATTCGACACTGTCAGTTTCGAGGAAGTAGGTCGATGATCCTATCACATTGAACCTCTGATCATCGCAGACTAGAGGATCGAAGTTCAAAAAAATATCGAACCTTGTGAATAAAGATCGTTGTACAGTACAGTGTGGAACGGGAACTTTACTGTGCTCTTCACTGTAGTGCGATCTCAGAGTTGGTATGTTTATGTAGTAGGGGATGTATGGGTGCAGGGTATATATGCTTTACACATATATATATATATATATATATATATATATATATATATACACATACATACATACATACATACATGTAGAGAGAGAGAGAGAGATGGAGTGTGCATCCACTGTGGTTGAACTTACGTTCTTGAGTGACACTCATTCTAGTCATCTTTTTATCACATAGAGATTCATTTGCCAGTTTTCAAACCTTTTTTTTTCAGGTAGTAATATAGTTGTATATTTTCATGTCCTTATTACTCTGTAGAAGCTGTGCATTATTTACTTTGTTAGAGGCACAGTTAAGGTCTGTGTGCATCTGAGTGCCTGGAATTATTTTATTCCCACTATAAATAATCGTGATGTAAAATGGTGTACATGATTCATTGTTGAGCTGACTTCTGTAAGGAGAATGGTGTATTATGCCCTGGAAGTACCTCTAGATTATTTACAGTATTCATGCTACACTCTTCCCAAGCAGTTTTGAAGGGACACGGGGTAAAGGTGTACACTTCTAACTTTCTTGTTTAGCAGTATCACCCAACCACTTATAGATTGAGACTGTTAAGGCTAATTTTCAGTGTTCTGGTACCTCCACCTAATAACCATATGAACCAGAATAACTATTATGTGCAATATACTGGGCTTAGCTCTTCAGTTTCTTTGCTATTTGTTATTTTCTGTTTTGGTCTAATAAATGTCCTTTAGCTTCTGAAGGTTCATTCCATGTACTTTGTAGGTTGTTATAGGAACTGACTCATAAGGATTGATTTGTTTTGCATTATTGCTTTTAGCAATAATTTAATTTCTCTTTTCTACATTTTTAACAAATTATCTGTCATACCTTAATACATTTCTGTTTGTTTCCATCCTGTTGTCTTTTTTCTACATTCTTATCTATTTCTAAACAGTCTTTTTTCTACAACCTTATCACTTTTTATTCCTCCTGATTTATTGATTTTTTTACCACAATTTATAGTATTCTTTCATTTATTTATATGTTCCTTCAACATACCCTGTATTTATGTAGTACTCTCTTGATTATAGCTTGCCATACCAAGCTCTAATTTTAATTTCCTGAGTGGCATCTCTATGTTTAGTTTCCAGCTCACTGTTTTGAGACTCATACCCTTGATGTCCTATCCATTTTGTGCATGCTCTGAAATGGTCTTTGCTTTCATTTGTAGGTGATTCCATCTTGTGAATGAAGCTTTTTTCTGTTATAGCTACAATGTCTTTTTTATAACGGAAATGACCAAATTAGGGATTTATTCCCTAGTAGAGAAGTTTAAGATATGACAGAAATTCATGAAGGCTTTAAATGAATTTAACCAAGAATGAGAACATGGTACTGGGGTACTGCAGGACTCACTTGGTCATATTAAATCCCCATTTGGCAGGCACAGACTGGCCCTTTTTTATTTTAAAGAAAATCTGTTATAAAATATTCATTTCTGCATGAGAAACACTATCTATATTGTTCCTTTTGTCTTAGCATCATTTTCTTTCTCCCTAAGATCTTCTCGCTCTGTTAGTTTAATAGTTTCTTTAAAAGGGTATTATGCTTGCATACTTATTTTTGTGTGCCATTAAAACATGGAATAATACTGAAATTATGGAGGCAATCCTGCTAGAATGAAATTAAATCATCAAACCAATACAGAAAATAAATGTGTTTGCTAACATAAAAATAAAATAAAATTGCAGGCATTTTTTTCAGGGGGTGAGCCCTGGAATTCCCTTTACTTAATTATACTAACTCCATGGTCACATAATCAAGGAGAAATACCAAATGTCACATTATCAAAATTGTTCTTTCTTCCAATCTGCAGCATTCTGCTGGAGAAAAACACATACCTGAATTGCATCTGTATTTCACAAAAACAATATCAAACCAAAACTGTATACTCTCTCTCCTTGTCATCCCCTCAGTTAAATGAAACTGAAACAGATTATAAATGTGGAATAATGTTTGTTTGTTTGTGTCTTTCGGCTTTTCCCGGTTAGGGGTCGCCACAGCGGAACTCCGGTCCGCTAATGGTTGGCAGTAGATTTTTACGTACTGGCTTGCCGAGCCTAACGCACAACCTTCAACGAAGGAACGCCCATTGACGCATGTCACTGCACAGAAGATGCTCTAACTGAGAATCGAACGGGCAACGTCTAACTGTGAGGCGACAACGCTACCACAGCACCACCACCGCATATAAATGGGGAATAATGAAGCTATTGAAATCATAGAAAAATAGGAATATTTAGGGTTTACAAATCTATACATTGCTAAAAATAATAAAAAAATAGATTATAAATATATCTGGCAATTTACAAAAAAAAAATTATTCTAGTACTTCACACTGCACAAAAGTACAAGAAATAAATTAGTCCAAAAAATGTATACTGTGGTGAACATGGCACATGCCCAACCATGCTTCTAGCAGTTCAGTGTTTGTGTATGAGTGTGTATGTGTATGTGCAAAATATAGTTCTACTCCCTCAGCTTGAACATGATTTCCTATCCATTGCTACTGTTTCATGGAATAATTATATTGTTCTATAAACCTCCTCAAACAACATTTGGAACTTCATTACCCTATCACATAAAAGAGAACATCACTGCCTTACTCTGGCAAAAAAACAAATAAATTATAGGCTGCACAAAACACAAAGAGCATTCCTCCTTCTGGGTGCCCTGATAAACAAACTGGTATGTAAAAAAAGGCTCCCCTTTTTAAGTTGATGCCAGTGGTCTTTATTAGAATAAGCTGGGTTTACTGTATACCTGTGGCTTCTTATGTGTAATCTAAAGTAACACCATTAAGGTCCTTATGTAGTACATAAAAAATGTATAAGATACACTCTACACTGATTGACTACATTACAATGACCATGAAACAGTGGCAGACCAGTTTGCAATTAAGCCTATTAAAGGACAAATTATTATCCCAGGGATAAAAATTCAAAGGGACTCTCTGTCACCACTGATATTCTGTCTTGCCCTTAACCCATTAAGCTATCTACTTAACAACCTAAGCCATGGCTATAATTTGGCTCCTAGAAAACAACAAAGTCGACTTCCCATCTTCTCTTTGTCAATGATTTAAAACTGTATAGCTCATGAGACGGGGAATTGAAAGCACAAGTGCAAGTTGTCAAAACTTTTTCAGATGATATAAGAATGTCATTTGGTCTTGATAAATGTGGAAAAGCAACCTTTAAAGTAAGAAAACTGCATTACCAAGAAAACATCAATTTGGGACAAGAATGTTATATAAAAGAACTTGAGCAAGAGGGAGTGTATAAATATTTGGAAATTGATTAAGTATCAACAATAAAACATAAATAAATGTGAATAAAAGTAGGGAATACTTTAGAAGACTTAAATTAATCCTGAAAACAGCTGCAAGCTATAAACCAATTTGCTCTTCCTGTCCTAACTTACAGTTTTGGAGTGACTGACTGGTCCCAAAATGTGTTGGATAGATTAGACAGCAAAACAAGAAGGATGCTTCATGCTCACCAAATAATTTATAAAAATCAGTGCATACCAAGATTATATATTCCTTACTCCAAAGGAGGGATGGGCCTCCTTGAAATTGATTGCCTGTATAGAAATGCTGACCTCACAAGACCCAAATGTAATGAAAGTTTTGAAACATGAGGAGAATAAATCTAAGATGACTTTTCTGCTTAATTTAGCAGAAGCTTATCGGCATCAAGCAGGAATGGAAATCAAACCAGAAGTAGATAAAAAACAGGCAGCAACTGAATGTGCCTAAAAACAAAAGAAAGTATATAAGGTGAAGGACCAGATAAGAAGGCAAGAAATGTGGAAAATGCATAAATATAGTTGCAAGTGTAGAAAACTTCTGGAAGAACCTCATGTTGATCAGGATCAAACACAGGAATTGTTAAGGAGAGGTGAATTAAAACCAAGAGATGAAAGACAGTGGGCTGCATACACGTTGGTTTACAAAGTCCATTGAACATGTGGGAAAAACAGACAAATGTAGGTTTTGTAAAACAGAACTAGAAACAGTTGCACACACCTTGTTGCTGGTTGTAACATATTAATGGCAGGACTGTATACTGAAAGGCATAATAATGTGGCAAGACTGTTGCAGTGGGGATTGTGTAAACATTAAAGTTTTGAAGTGGCTGAAAAACACTGGAAACGTGAGCCAGAAAGCATCATAGAAAATGATGAAGTCTACATCACATGGGATCACCCATTACTAACAGTTGAAAATATAGATGTTAGAAAACTGGATATAGTGGTCCATGAAAAGAAGACAAAAGTAGCATTGATCATTGAAAACCCCACACCCAGTGACTACAGTGCTTTGGCATACAAACACAAAATCATAAAATGTCAGGATTTGCAGGCAGAAAAGAGAGTAATGTGGAAGAAAGATATCCAGACAGTTCCAATAGTAGTAGGAGCAATGGGTCTTATAAAAAAAGAATCTACAATCATATTTAGATATGTTACCAATACATATAACACCATACAAATTGCAGAAGTCGTTGTTACTGGGCACATGGCAGGTGCTGCAAGAGCACTTCTGACTAACATCAAAGACTGAAACAATACTAATTTCATGATCTTTAATCATACTTTGACTTAGGAATGGAGTCCATTTCTGTCATGGTAGTAGAAATCCAAAAGACTTGGAGAAATGAAAAATAATACATAATCACAGGATCATGAATCATGTGACTTTGACAGACTCAGTTCTGATACAAAACTGATCTGGTTATTATAACACACACCCACACACAAACCATACCTACACAGTGTACACCTATAATCTTCACATTCATACCAGTCAGAGGTCATACCAGGACTCAGTACTGATACAAAACTGATCTGGTTATTAGAAAAATATGTATTAATGTATATGTTTAGTGCTTATTAGAAGTTAAAAGGGTTAACACATTTCATTCTATTTTATGTACAGCTTAGTTTTGTATGAAACTACAAGATGCTTTTCAAACTGCAATACGCTTTCTGAAACTGCAAGATGTTCTCTAACCTAGTATTTGCTAGCACAGCAAAATTCATGTTTATGCCTTTTGGAAATTTACTGAGAAGCAGGTGATTATCTGCTAGGTCAGGAAAATAATGAATAGAACAATACTGTTTTCTATAATGTTATTGAACTTCAACAGTCAGCTCTGTTCGTGTTATGAGAACATGCACAGCTGCAGAAAAGATAGATACAGTTGAACAAAGACTGCTTGAAGATCATGGAAACAGAATAGGTAAGGCAGTTATTCTAGATAAACTGTGAAAAAGAAAAATCGTGGTACCACGTGAAAATAAGAAGGGTTGCGTAACATTTTTAACAGTCAGAACAATATGGGAAATAAGTGCACAAAAAGATCCCAGGATCCGCCATTAACTGAAGATGCAAAATATATGCAATTACAGCGTGCCGACAATGTTAGGTACTATACAAAATGGGTTAATAAATATGAATTTGATGGCAAATTAGAAAAATCCTCACTTATTAAACTTGTCAAACAGCTTAAAACCGACGCAAAAGGTCATTTAAAAAAGCAACGTCAATTAGGCATTCCTCAGGCACACAGGTGGATTGAGGAAGCAAACCATAGGGAACAAAAAAGTAATAATTCAAAAGCTATGTTTCTAGATAAAGAAGACAATAATTTGGTAATAGCATCAGCCGCTCCGCCCCCTCCACTTCCCTTACCAGAATATGAAGCGAGTGGACAAGCTGGTCCACCTCCGCTATACCCGGCTGTCTCCGCGAAGCCAAGACCGTTTGTCAGAGATCCCGTTGAGACTGAACAAAAATTCACGAGCTATAAGTGAAGAAGAGATATGTCCACTCATAGAAGTACCAAATCCTCAGGCAGGACAGGAAGGGCAGGACCCGACTCCCCTAGTATATAGACCGTGGACACCGGAAGACATCCGGAAAGCCACAGAGGGAATTCCCCACCCAAAAGTTAATTATAGAAAATTCTTAGAAGACTTACAGGGTATGAGGTTGAGTTATCATTTAAATGGAGAAGAAGTAGAAAAAGTAGTTAGACAAATTGTAGGTCCAGATTGGCACATGATCAGTGGCAACTGGAATCCCCGTGATGCAGAACACAAGCCACTCCCACATAGCAACGCAGAGCTGGATAACAGAGTGAAAGGTCTAACAGACCGAATCTCTGAGAAATGGAAGTCTAGAGCAGACTGGACTTGCATTAATCAATACATCCAACAGGAAGGTGAAACTGTTGACAGATATTATGCTAGATTATTAGAGTGTTTTAATAACCATTGTGGAATGCAGGTACCTGAAGACCAAACACATGATTCCCCGTATGAGCAGCAGCTAAAGAATGCATTTTTGAAAGGCAGTATTTTACCTATAAGCAGCTTTATTACAAAGCACATGGTAGACCATCGTACAAGTAGATTACAGTCACTACTTGAATATGCTAGACATGCCGAAAGGCATTTTAACAGTAAAAAGAAAAAGAAAGCCCAAGTATTTTCAGTAGAAGATGGAGCAGAAGTTTATGTAGTACAGTCCGGGAAAAAGGGCAAGAAAAATGCCTAAGGAAACAAACAATCTGATAAGCGATCAGAGGAGTTTGAAGAGAGAAAGAAAAGGGGTGAATGTTTCAAATGTGGAAAAAGGGACATTTAGCAAGAGATTGCAAGCAAAACAAGAAGGTAGCCATGGAAGATAAGGAGGGTGAGGACTGACTATACGATAGTCAAGAATCACTAGAAGGGAGTAACCAAGAAAAGACAAATGCAAATGTGATAGAGGGAGTAGAGAATGTGTTAGAAGAAATATAGGAAGTGCAAGAAATCGCAGATAGTGAAGAAAGTGAAATTTTAGACTTAGCATTATTGAGCCTAGAGCTCTATTTAGCAGACACGAAACTGGAAGTTACACTTCTGGTAGAGGGGAGGGAAGTAAAATTCCTGTGTGACTCAGGGGCTTCACGGACCCTGATACATCCTTCCAAACTACCAGAAAATTCAGAATCATTTGATGACATATTAATGAAAGCAGCTAATGGACAGCTGTATCTGGAGCCACTCTCCCATAACATAGCAATAACTGACCCTGTTTCAGGGATGACCCAGAAAAGCAAAATTGTTGTTTCTGCAAAATGCCCAGTAAACCTTTTGGGCAGAGATCTTATGCAGATATTTGGCATAGCAGTAGTTACAACTATGCAGGGTATGGAAGCACAGCGACAAATGGATACTTTTGTGGTGCGACCGGAGGGCGAAACATTTTATTGGTACAGCCAGGACTTGGTCACGACTGGTCCAGGGGCAGTAACCGAAGAGCTGATGAACGTAGCCATCAGTAAGTCCCCCTCCCTTGACACTGATAAACAACATTTATTGCACTGTACTCTGTATTATTGTAGCACACCAGGACCTGATAAGGAATATGAGCAAGAACTGTTTAGAAACCATGCAAACAGATTAGTATTACGTAATCTGTACTGGGATACAGAAGGGAACAGTGTAGTTAGCTGTTCATTGCCCCAGGAATTCTTTGCACTCTATAAATCTAATCGATTACCACATGTTAGTTTGACTAAGGACAAGAATGTGAAATGGGCAGGCCTAGGAGAAAAAGTCACAAAGTGGGAAAAACAGACGGAGTTAGAATTGTCAGAACAGGGAGTACAGAAGCAGAGGTTAAATTAGATAAATCAGACACACCCAGCTGTACACTTGCAGTCTAGCGAGGACAGCTGATTAGCACTCTTACTAGAAGAGGAAGAAAATGCCTTACGGAGCATACCAGAAACTCTCTGGTCAACAGGGAAATCAGATGTAGGACTAATTCGTACAGCGGGACCAGTTACTATTACGCCAAAATCAGCATTTAGACCACAAAAGAGACAGTATCCCATAAGGAAAGATGCAGAAGTAGGAATCAAACCTATAATAGCAGCTTTACTTAAGGAAGGAGTACTGGTAGAATCTCCCGATTCACCATGTAACACACCCTTATTTCCTGTTAGGAAAGCAAACGGAGAATGGCGTATGGTCCAAGATTTACAAGCTGTAAATGATGCAGTAATACCTAGAGCACCTACGGTGCCAGATCCACACACCCTATTGAATGATTTGAAGCCTCAACAGAAGTATTTTTCTGTGGTAGATATTAGCAATGCGTTCTTTTCGATACCGATACACCCTGACAGCCAACATTGGTTTGCATTCACATTTCAGGGGAAAAGGTATACATACACGCGACTACCACAGGGGTATTGTGAAAGTCCAACAATATTCGCACAAGAGATGCAAGCAACTTTGTGGGATTTAGCCCACCGAGAGACAGTCAGATTTTACTTTATGTAGACGACATCCTGCTGGCAGCCCCCACCCAGCAAGAATGCAGAGAAGATACCATAGCATTACTACAATTTCTAGCCACTCAAGGACATAAAGTAAACAAAAACAAGTTGCAGCTTTGGAGAAAGCAGGTTAAATACCTGGGATATGTAATATCCAAAGAAGGCAGAACATTAGATGAAGATAGGAAAATAGCAATTTTACAAGCACCCAAACCGACTACCAAGAAGGAAATGATGTCCTTCCTGGGTACGACTAATTTCTGTCGGAGTTGGATTCCAAACTATGCCTTGGAGTCTGCTCCACTCACCAACTTGATATACAAGAAGCCTATGGCAGCACAAGATTTATTACAATGGACACCAGAAGCAGAATCAGCTTTCTGCAAACTAAAACAATTGATAGCATCCTCATTAGTTTTAGGATTACCAAACTATCATAAACGTTTTTTCCAAACTGTAGATTGTAAGCAAGGTTATATGACATCAGTATTAACACAGCAACATGGGGACATGCAACACCCCATAGCTTACTATTCATCACAGCTGGACCCAGTGGCGCGATCCCTGCCCCACTGTGTATAAACAGTAGTCACAGCTGCAATGGCAGTAAAGGCTTCGGCCTCAGTAGTGTTGTTCCACCCTCTCACGTTGAGAGTACCTCATGCAGTCGTGATTATTTTACTGCAAGAAAAAGTAGCATATCTTTCTCCTGCTAGACATCTTTTCTGTATGACTATACTGTTGAGCCAACCTCATATGACAATTAAATGATGTACAACTTTGAATCCGTCTACCTTGCTCCCGACCCCTGCAGATGGCACACCACACAGCTGCCTGCAGGAGATCGAGCAAAAGACACTGCCTAGAAAAGATCTAATGGATGTTCCCTTGGATGATGCCGAGGTGACATATTACGTGGACGGCTCATGCAGAAGGGGTCCTACAGGGCAGAACCTAGTGGGGTATGCAGTAGTTCCTGATACTGAGATTTTAGAAGCAAAGTCTTTACCACACAACTTATCTGCACAAGCAGCAGAATTGATTGCCTTGACAAGGGCATGTACCTTGGCAAAGGGTAAATGTGTAAACATTTTTACTGACAGCCAGTACGCTTTTTCTACTGTACATGTTTTTGCGCAACAGTGGAAGAATAGAGGAATGATAACATCTACTGGTAAACCGATTAATCATGAGCAGTTTATTTTAGATTTGTTAGAATCTATTCAGTTACCTCAGAAAGTAGCTATTTGTAAATGTGTAGCTCATACCAAGCAACAGGACAGGATTTCAAAAGGTAATGCGAGAGCTGATACAGCTGCAAAGCAGGCAGCTTCAGCTTCAGAAATATTTCTTTTGAGTGAGGAATTACAACCTTCTGAGATTTTAGATTTAGAAATGCTAAAAACAATGCAGACACTTACTACGAAAGTAGAAAAACAGAAATGGATAAAACGAGGACTAATTCTTGAGAAAGGGCTGTACATCTCCAAAGAAGGAAAACCGATATTGCCGTCTAATTTGTTAAGATATGCAGCTTTGTTGAGCCATGGGCAGTGCCATGTCTCAACAGGGGGGATGGTACAGTTAGTGAACTGAGTGTTCACAGCATATGGATTTACAAACTACACAAAAAATTTTTGTGCGGCATGCCATGTTTGTAACAAGCATCATGCACAAGGGGCGTTGAAGCCTAAACAAGGGAGTTTCCCTGCACCACCGTACCCATTCCATACTATCTGTATGGATTTCATAGAACTGAACAAATGCAAAAATAAGAAGTATTGTCTTGTCATTATAGATATGTTTTCCAAATGGGTGGAAGCTTTTCTGACCAAAAATCCAGATGCAGCTACTGTTGCAAAAGTCCTTGTTAAAGAAATTATTCCTAGATTTGGCATACCGGAAAAGATCTATAGTGACAATGGCACACACTTTGTAAATCAAACTATACAACAGTTGAGCTGATATTTCGGAATTTCCTTAAAGAACCATTGTGCATACCATCCACAATCCACAGGACTAGTAGAAAGGCATAATGGGGTTTTGAAAAATAAACTTAGGAAATTAATTAGTGAGACACAAAAGAACTAGGTGCACTGCCTGCCTCTGGCATTGTTGAGCATGAGAACTGTTCCGAATGCAAAGGGGTTAACTCCTTTTGAAAAATTATTTGGGAGGGCATACTATATACCTCAGTGGAAACCTCTCATGCCTGCAGACCAGGAGGCCGACAGTTCACTCACAGAATATATGAGACGACTTTTAAGTAATAAACAACTTTTGCAGTTAAATTCTGTTTCAGATAAAGAACAAACCAGACCATCAGAAGCAGCAGTAGTCCCAGGCACGTGGGTCTGGGTGAAAGTCATCAAGAGAAAAAATTGGACATCACCGAAGTGGGAAGGGCCATACCAAGTGCTAATGTCAACACCCACTGCAGACAAGATTGCAGAGCAAGCATCCTGGATTCATCTGACACACTGTAAATTGGTTAAAAACTTTGAACTGGACAAAAAACTTGTTACTGTTACACAAGAACAAAATGACCAGATACAGAGCAAATAGAAATACAGAACAACCTCAGAAGTATTGCATGATCATTCTGTTAACTATACTGATAACATTGATCTTTTTGCTGTGGCCTTTCCTTTTTCCAGCCACATGAGCTGAACTGAATAAACGAGATGCATTACTCATAGACTGGTATCTGAACTTTAACACTTACCAAGCAATTAAATATGTGTATGCTGAAACTTTTAATGTTTCGAATTGCTGGATTTGCACAGCTATACCAACAGCATACGGGGGATTGTTAATGACTGCTGTCCCCCTAGGGGTCAATGAGACCTGGGAACATTTGATTTTTGATACTACAACTGTGAAATCACAAGACAAAATAGCATTTTACCTGCCTGTTACACAAAAGGGAATTGTATGTTTTTACAAAAATGATACTGTTCAGGTGGGTTGGAGCAATTGTAATGTGACTGTTCCTTACAAATGTTATACCAAAGCTAATAATGCAGGTTATATTTGTGATACAAACTGTGACTCATATTTAGAATCAATGCATAAAACGGTTGATGAAGTACAACGTAATCCTGTTCTTTTTAAACAACTATCTATCATTGATTAGAAAATGTTTCATGCAGGGCAAGTATATATTAATACTAAAGTAGAGAATTGTTATTTTGTGTGTGGGAAAAAGGCATACAAATGGTTACCTGAGAATTGGTCTGGCAGTTGTTTTTTGGGTTACCTGGTTCCGGCCATACGACACACTGCAGTTTTGCCTCAGGGAAGAATTCAAAATGTCAGAGAGGTCACCAAGAAACCTGGAAATCCAATCAAGAGACCTGAGAATCCAATGGGACGAATTGAAGCAGGCTGGAGAAACCATAACTCCGTGAAAAACAAAGATAAACTGACACACATGGACTTGAGTGACACTATTATATCGTGGGCAGGTATAGCCCCTGCATATGGCGCAGTGAAATCGATTTGGGAGCTGAGAAAACTGTCCAAACTTTTCGAAGTAATGAGCAATGCAACTTTTTCTGCTCTCGAATTAGTAACTGATGAACTGAACGCTATGAGAACTGCGGTGCTTCAAAACTGCATGGCTCTCGACCTCATCCTAGCGGCGAAAGGTGGTACATGCGCTTTAATAAAAGAGGAGTGCTGGTCGTATATTCCTGACAACCAGCATGAGATAAACGACCATCTTGAGGTGATTCAGCAAGTGTCGGCCATGACCAAACCAGGCCCAAACCCACTGATGGATTTTTTCCAGAATTTGTCTGGGGAGTGGGGTAGCATCCTAATGAACATCCTGATTGCCATTTGTGTGGGATTACTCCTATTAGGAGTGTGTGTTTGTTGTGGTATTCCCTGCATGAAAAGATTAATTAAAAATTTTATTGACATGTCAGTTTCTGAGACTTTGTATCAAAGTACTGAAATTGAAGAACTGTTGAAAAATGAAACACTTTCATAAGTTTAAACTGAATGACTCTCTTAACTGCAAATTCTGAACAGAAAGAGGTTAGGAGAAGAAGCAAACTGTTTATGCTTTTGAAAATAGAATAAAAAGTATTAACAGGGGGGAAATGATAGAAAAATATGTATTAATGTATATGTTTAGTGCTTATTAGAAGCTAAAAGGGTTAACACATTTCATTGTATTGTATGTACAGCTTAGTTTTGAATGAAACTACAAGATGCTTTTCAAACTGCAATATGCTTTCTGAAACTGCAAGATGCTCTCTGACCTAGTATTTGCTAGCACAGCAAAATTCATGTTTATGCCTTTTGGAAATTTACTGAGAAGCAGGTGATTATCTGCTAGGTCAGGAAAATAATGAATAGAACAATACTGTTTTCTATAATGTTATTGAACTTCAACAATCAGCTCTGTTCGTGTTATGAGAACATGCACAGCTGCAGAAAAGATAGATACAGTTGAACAAAGACTGCTTGAAGAAATGAACTATAATCTGTACTTGCTTTGTGCTCGAATTAGCCATAGTACCTTGAATGGTAACATTGCATAGTGAGAAGTTGTATCTGACCGGTGGTCATCAAGGCCACGTTGTTTTTCTTAGGAAGTTTTTTTGTAAACTTGATATGCCAGCAGAAAATCATGGACAAACAGCTGCTATGAAATAATATTGAAAGAACTTGTGATTTATTACGACAGCTTAGTAGGCAATGTCTTGTAAGAAATGTATAAGAATGGCTTCACTTCCTGATTCTAGTTAGACAAACTCTGTATTAGCACGTTTTTGTCTCCTTGCTGCAAGATTAAAGTGTTGATCTTTTTGAAGTTGTTTTTCCTTTGACAATAACACACCCACACACACACCATACCTACACAGTGTACACCTATAATCTCCACATTCATATCAGCCAGAGGTCATACCAGGCACTGATCATCTACCCCATATAAACAAACTCATTCATACTCTCATTTACACACAGGCCTTGTAATCACACCCACACACTCATGCACACATGCACACACATGCACAAGCACACACACACACACACACACACACACACACACACACACAAACACACACACAGACACACACATACACAGACACATACATATGCACACACACACATGCACACACACGCATGCACACATGCACACATACACAAACGCACACACACGCACACACACACATGCACACACAGACACACGCACACACATGCACAGACACACACACACACATGCACACACGCACACTCACATGCACACATTCGTGTGCACACATGCATGCACACATGTACACATACATGCACACACGCACACACACAAGCACACACACGCCCACACACCCACACACACAAACACACACACACGCAAACATACACACACAAACACACACATGCACAAAACACACATGTTCGCACACACACAAACACACACGGGCATTGAATTAACACAGCCTTCCATGTATATATACTCTATCATTGACCATGACCAGGAAACAATGCACTGTGAATTTGCTTCATTTTTACTCCAGAGGTTCTTTTACACTAAAATGCATAGGTGAACATCACTAACTAGTGGTGTACACTTATGCATTTTTGGCACTGCTCCTAGGGGTAACTTGTGTACTGCTGCATATGTTACTTCTGTACTATGTTAACTTCTTAACTGAACAGCACAGTGGGCTGCTTATGGGCCTCATTAGTGCAGGCCTAACCTGTAACTTCCTCATATACATATGGAACCACCACAATAGCAGTAGTGTAGCACTGCAGTTCTGGGTGGCTAGCTCCCTATGAATCTGTTTAAAGCCTGCAGAGCAAGCAAGGCACCATGTGCAAACTGTGAATGTCATTGAAAGCCAAGGATTTCAGGTTTCTGTGGTGAAATGGATTAAAACTTGGTGTATTGTACTCCATGTACTTATACTACCTATTGTTACTTTTCTATACTACCCACTACTACTTTAAAAGCCAGCTCAAGGCTTTCTTTGAAATGTGATCCCTTTTAGAATTAGAATATCAGCAATGGCTTAACAAAAGATCACAGAGACTAATCGTAAATGAAGCCCACTAAGATGAAATTATGGTTGCCAATAGGATAATATGGGGTTAGTCCTTTTCGATGTCTAAAGGTATCATAGCAAATTTGATACGGAAAGAGAAGCAAGACAAAAAGGTATGCAACAGTTTTGCTGTAGAAGAAGGTATAAAAAGGATTTAAAGGGACTAGCCAAGATTACAGGAATTCTAAGAAGTATGGCACCTTAAATTTAATGAAGAAGAAATAGAACACAATGGCATTAATAAAATGTGTGTCTTTGTGTTTGTGTATGCATGTATGCATGTGCTTTTGAGTGCATCTGTCTGTGCTAATGTACGCGTATGGGGTAGGTTAGATTGCATGGCTTTCACTACCTCCTGGGGATAGGGTGGGGGTGGATGGGCATTTAACTGAGCAGTACAACAGTACCCCAGTTGAATGAATCATAGTTGTTCAAATTCCAGCTTATTGAGATATTGCAGTCTTGGAAATGCGTATGACTATGAAGCAATATATGGTGCAGCAGCACAACTTGTCTCATCTGTGCAATGCAAATTGATCTGCTACTCCATTATCTAAGAATTCTGGCCTGTGTCACCATTAAGGACCTTACATCTTGTAGCATATGTAGATGGTACTGGAATTGAGCAAGGCATGTGCATGTGTGAGTGTGCACTTACCTGAGCACACCATTTCTGCAACATTCAAACTACAGTAAAGTCATAGTTCAGATTCTTTATCCAAGATAGTTTTCACTGAAATATGATAAACAGTACAGTGGTTTAGATGGGACACAATATATTGGCTGTGAGGCTGGGCTACCAGTGCAAGTAGTATTTTAATAACACACTTCTCCGCTCTTAAATGATGGTCAATATGGGACGGAGATGGGTGTGATGAAGTAATTGGCATCCAGTTTGTTATTTTCTGATGATGTTAGATGCAAACATCACTATTTCTGAGTTTATAGTTAAAAAATCATGCATTATTTCAATACTTCATGGAATATTGCAGCAAAGTAGTTTTATGTTGTTTACTGCAATTGAGCTACTGACAGTCAAAAGTGCTGAGATCAAAGTAACTCTTATTTGGTGTTTGGCGTGCACTTCTGGGGGATCCTTCTAGTTGTGTATATAAAACATTGTATAACAATAGAGTTATTCAAATTGTATGTAATAACTCAAGGACATAATGTTGCACATATCAGTTATGTTTACCAGGTGGCAGTTTTTTTTTTCAATGAAGAAAATAACAATAAATATGCCAGATTCAGATGCTGATAAATGGAGACATAAACATTTGTTACTTTGCATAGTTATTTTTTATATACGTGTCAACTGGGTGAGCTCACTGGACAAAAGTGCCCCTTTTCAGGGTCACCCAAGAGCACTGTTTGGTTAAGTGACTCACTGAGAATCACACAGAAGGGGAAATGGGGGTGAAATGATTCAAACTCTGTACCCTTGGTTGCAGAATGCAGCTCATTAAAGTTCAAGTCCTTCATCCTGTGTGCTAATTGCCATAAGAAATTACAATTTATTGTAATATGTCATGAAAAGTCTGAGAAAGGCAGTATTGTGAAATAATGTGGTTGTGAGGAACAATATTAGTTAAGGAACAATATTAGTTATATAAAAGTGTGTCAGAATAATATCAGTATAGGTTTTAGTAGTTGTTCATGCATTAGTCATGAAACAGTATAATATTTTCATTTTCCATGTAATGTCTTAAGAATACAGTATTATATATTTCATTGATAGGGATCATATGGCAGTCTTGGGTGGGAAGAAGAAGAAAATGTCACCTAACTTGTCAGGATTTGAGGCTTATAAATAAAGCTATAAGCATTTCTTAATCACTGGTGTTAAAACATGCTGAATTAGTATAATAATTCATGCAACATGTGCATGACACAATGCAATGCAAGCCACCAGTGATTACCATGTGATTGATATAGGTAGAAAGACTAAAATGTCACTCATATAATGAAAATCAATGGGGATCAGTATTTCTTCATGCAGATAATTATGAAATAATAAACAATTTTAATATTTCCAATACTTCAGAGACCATTTGGTTCAGCATTTTCTGATGGCCAGTAAATGAAAGACTGGATTTGGGGGACAAAAAAGGACATTTATTGTTGGTGTTATGATGAATGATGACTGAAATCGTACAATCAGAATGCACAGTATTTTGTAATCATTTGTAGTACATAAATATTTGCATTGGAATTTGGAAAAACAGGCAACCTGTGAAGTACTCCTGCAGGATAGCAGCTTTGAGCTTATAAGACGGGCAGCAAACCGCTACAGACATGTGCATGCCTAATCCAGCTCTAGCGATGTGTTTTGTTCATGCCTAAAGTATGTAGATTATCATAACTATCACATTTCAGAAAATATTTCAAGTAGCGTGCTGGCTAATTATATACATTTTTCTTTGCTCCCTGGCTGACCATCTAGCCATCTACTCCTGGATGCTCAACAGACTTGTTTATTCCCTGGAGGCAAGAGTTCTACAGCCCATTCTCCCCTGGGGTAATACTCAAGCATGCCTTGAGCAGGAGCCATCATTGCTGTGATGGGGACCAGGGGTATGTATTTAAGCCTTGCTGTCTCCCTCTGTATGTTTGAAGAATCCAAAGGCTAGGTGTACAATGGACCAGTACGATGTGCATATATGCTTTCACTCATACATAATCACTGGCCATATTCTCATTGCAGGTAGCACCTTGGCATGTTACACAGTCTCCAAAAGGGATTCTGCAGTGAAGCCAAGCCACCCTCGACAAAGGTAAGACAGCCAGGTCTAATAGGTGTCTGAGCTTCTACTTAAACTCTTGCCTGGCTGTTAGTTTAAACTTTTCGGTATCTTTCTCAGTTCCAGCATACTGCATAACTTTAAGTCTTGATTTTATCAAAACACATTGTAAGGTGTCCCTATTTTATATAACGCTATAATAATACATTTCTTAGTTCCATTGGAGTGAAAGAGTTCAGACATTGAATATTTAATCACAAGATAGTGTCAGTAAAGCTATAGTAGGGAAGATAGATGTAGAACCCATTTTTGAGAGGGGACCGAGGACAGAGAAAGGCATGAAGACTAGGATTAAAGTAGAAGAAAATGCTAACATACCTTTTAACCTTTCTACCTTAAAACATGTGATGTAACGTGTCAAGTGGCCAACATTTGTAACACATGACAAATCTTGAGATTGTGCATTTAAAACACAGTAGAATTAGACAAAATACTTTAAAAACATCATTGGACACTGTATAACACCAACTTCTTCCTACAATGTGCTAATGAGCTAAAATGTATGACATACGTCATAATGAGTGATATTTGTCTGTTGTTCACTAATGCCAAGCTTCATACAGTTCATCCATTGCCATATGCATCATGAGCTACAATGGAGATAGAGTTAAGGAAGCTGGTATAAGCTTGACTATGGTCTAAGATGAAATGGAGTTAGTGGGCAATGTCCATGGTTCCTTCAGTGTCTACAGTTCCTGTATTCAAGAAAAATAAGCCAGGAGACATTTTCATGTGTATTGATTTTTTTTTTTATTTATTTAAGATTACAATTAAACTAGTATTATACATTGTGCAGTATCCAATTCCATAAACTAAAGACATTTTGCATTATTCTGTAGAGGAAGTGATGCTGTACAAAGAATGAAATAACACATGCATACCTGCAAATGGATATAGGGATGACTAGGTAGGGATAGGAATTAAGTTTTACATGTCTGAATGAGACATTACCAAGCAATTCCTTAGGAGGTATACACAATGAATAGGAGTACATTCAAAGTGAACTAGAAAAATTCCTTTACCAGAAGTGTATCTTCGCTTTAAGGGAATGGTCATACCCTGGCCCAGAACTGTAGCTTAGTGATTTCGGCTATGGATTGCTCAATATGGTAGTGAAAGGAAAGTGAATAATCTACCCGTATGCCTAGGTATTTCAAGTGGTCATTGCTTTCCATTTGTATAATGGCTTGATTGGTCAGTAATAGTCCATTTGGAAGATATCATGTTTTGTCAGGGGTATCTAAATATCATGGTTTGGGTTTTAATTATGTTACCTATAATAGGTCCATTACTTAACTGCAAATGTGATACTGCAAACAGTATAATTTTGATGTCTGGTATAGAATTCAAAAGAGGGTTGATGAATAGATAGAAAACTAAGGGTATTAAGGATCCCGTGATATCGAATAGAGGATGGAACGGATGGAATGACTTTGACCTGAAAGGTAGAGTACAAACTAATGACTCCTATACTAAACTCTGCTCAGTTTGAAGTGTTTTATGAGTTGGTGGTTCAGTCTAAGTCATATGGTTACTGTCCTTGTGGGCTGCCCTTAGTCCACATTGAACAGAATGTCTTCCATGATGGATCAAAGTGCTCTCATATTCCTTTTCTTTGCCCAGAATCCATGTTGGTGTCTGGACAGTATGTCATGCATTCTACGTTAATGACTTATTGTCTTATCAGTTTGAAGTATTTCTCCCAGGCTAGGGAGAATGCAGATGGCTATCAAGTCAGAAAAAGAAACAGAAGACAATACTTTGATAAAACTGTGATAATGTCTGCTTTCCAGCTTGCAAGGAAGATTTGCTTAGTGACAGACAGAATAAAGAGAGAGAAGCATATGCTTTTTTCAGAGCTTTATAAACCCATAATATAGCATGCTGGAACCAAGAAAATGAAATATTAGAAAGTGAACAGTAAACTTATTGATTTCCTGCATTAAGTGCTTGGAGATTTACTAGGAAAGTTTGTAAACTCAGACAGAAAGCCTTCATGGGAAACAGGACTATTCATTGGTTGTTTTGTGTTACAGTTAATAGCGGACAGTTCATGAGTTTTGTCTGTAACTGCATTTCTTTCTTTCTTTCCAAAGAATCAGAGCTTAAGTATTCCTATTTTACAGCTGCTTTTTTGTAACTATTAAAGTTTAGAACATGCTGACTTCTGTGTTCATATGAACCATAACAAACTTGGCAAAGTTACATGTATTTGTATAGATTGTTGCTGTTCTTCATTGTACTAACAACTAGTTTTGCTCCCTACTAAACTATGGATACTCAAGAGTTCACATTATATATGTAATGTGTGTGTGTGTGTGTGTGTGTGTGTGTGTGTGTGTGTGTGTGTGTGTGTGTGTGTGTGTGTGTGTGTGTGTGTATATGTGCTTCTTTGTTTTGTTGACCAGGATAGCTTGGCTGAGCCTAGTGAAATGACTTATTTCAGTGGGGTCCAGGGGAGCAAAGCTGCATAGTTAAGAAAGAAAAGCAACATTCTGCATAATAATGCAGAGAGATGAAACCACTAATAAAATACTATAGTAAAATGAGAGGTTGCATTAGGGTTGCTAGGTTATAATCCACACTCACACACACACACACACACACACACACACAAAAAAAATGTTCTTCTTGATTAGAAATGTAGAGGTTAGATTATACTGTGGGTAGAACAAGTACCACTGAGCATTTGCCTGAGCTTGTCCATCTGCATTAGTGTATATGTGATGTATGTGATGTGAGCAAAAAGCATGCAGTATCCTGTAAGAAGCATCTGAAATAAATTCCCCAAATGAGCCATCATGTAATTATTCAGCACAATTTCATAAGATGAATAATATCTGAACAAGCTTTTTAAGATGTTGTGACATATAAAGTACATAGCAAACTATAAATATTACCATCACCTATTCTGCCTGCAGAGGAAAGGTAGCCCAGTGGTTATTTTACCTGCATATACACAGGATATAGTTTGTTTTATCAAATGCCAAAGATCCTACTCTAGTTACAACTACTTTATAATTCATAACCCTTATGTCAGGTATAACAGATTCAAATCAGATGCCAGTTATTTAATGACACGCATGCCAGTTTCCCTGAAGCTTTGATGGTACCCTAGTGCATTTCTGCATCTAGCAACCAAACAAGATGCTGGCAGGTAGAACAACATTATAAGATGACTTACAGCATCACATGGAGCTAGTTACAGAATGCAGTACCCTCAGAGGACACTAAAAGTGTCAACTAAAAGAAATAGCCACCTCAAGGCAAGGTTGCTAGTTTATGTCTGCTGCTGTCTCTCCAAGCACAATAAGCTAGTCAGGTACTATTAGTTTTTGCATGCACCAACCCCCATTTATTTCCAGCTTACTTAAAGCCCAAGTGTTGAAAAGAGTACAACACTAAAATTACTCCCTGACAGCTTTTATTCTTAGCACCTACAGCACTAATTTATTACAGCGTAATTCCAAACTGGTAGACATAATCTTCTCACTGGTTTGGTGATTCAACTGTGCTCAGCTTAATCAGCTCAGCTCTTGCTGACAGTTAAATCCTAAAAAGGGAAACTAAAAATATTCACAGCTAGCACTGCTAGCTTAAGCTACAAAATGAAGTGTGTCGAGTGCCTAGATGGCATCTGTTAATTCTGAAAGCCATCGACTAATAGGAAACCTGACTTTTCCTCATAGCCATCATCCAGCTATTATATTGGTTTATTGCAAGATATTTATAGAAAAGCTTTAAATAAACATGAATATGGTTCTTTCATTACCCAAAGCCTCATCTGCAGTTACAAATCTCAGTACTGATAACCTCACTGTAACTGTTAGATGGATACGTGAAGAATCCTGCAGTACATAATGTACAGCTGAGCTAAGTGTTACAAATATGCTTTGCAATTATGATATAATGAGCACGGCATGAAGATTCATAAAAATATCCCCACCATGCAGAACTGTGGCATAAAGGAGGAGCTTTCATGTCATGCTGCTTGTAGTGAATTTGACAGTGACGTACAGTTATACCGAGTACAACATGACATTTCAGATAAAGTTCACGAGTAGAGTGCATTATGTGCAGCTGTTTCGCATACTGCTGGGTCTTCATGATGCCAAATATCATTCATAGTCTGGTGTAACTTGGTGTGATGCAAAGAAGTCTGGATAAACAAACCTGCTGAAAGAAATGTCAGGTAAAGAGTAGGTGGCCTGTTCTCTCAAAACTGACCAACAATAAATGAATGCTTGCTAGAGGCAGCTCCACAGTGCAGAACAATGTATCCAGTGACTTTGGCTCAGTATGGGAGCCAAGGTGCAGGAGAAGTTGGCAGAGGAGAGAGGAAAGTGAGTGTTAGTTTGCCTACCCTGAATGGAGTTGGTGGCCAGATTCCACTGTAAGACTGCCACCTATTGAAAAGACAAGCACTCTGCCATGAGCAAAATGACAGGGTCACTCTTTGGCTTGCCATGCAGTGTATATGAACTACTGCCTGGTTTGCTGTATCAAAGTGTGAGCACGTTCCTTGCAATTGCAGACCCTGTACTAGTATCAAAGCATGAGTGCGTTTCTTGCAATTGCAGACCCTGTACTAGTATCAACACGTGAGCGTGCTCCTTGCAATTGCAGACCCTGTACTAGTATCAACGCGTGAGCATGCTCCTTGCAATTGCAGACCCTGTACTAGTATCAACGCATGAGTGCGTTCCTTGCAATTGCAGACCCTGTACTAGTATCAACACGTGAGCGCGCTCCTTGCAATTGCAGACCCTGTACTAGTATCAACGCGTGAGCATGCTCCTTGCAATTGCAGACCCTGTACTAGTATCAACGCATGAGTGCGTTCCTTGCAATTGCAGACCCTGTACTAGTATCAACGCATGAGTGCATTCCTTGCAATTGCAGACCCTGTACTAGTATCAACGCGTGAGCACGCTCCTTGCAATTGCAGACCCTGTACTAGTATCAACGCATGAGTGCGTTCCTTGCAATTGCAGACCCTGTACTAGTATCAACACGTGAGCGCGCTCCTTGCAATTGCAGACCCTGTACTAGTATCAACGCATGAGTGCGTTCCTTGCAATTGCAGACCCTGTACTAGTATCAGTGAGTGAGCACGCTCCTTGCAATTGCAGACCCTGTACTAGTATCAACGCATGAGTGCGTTCCTTGCAATTGCAGACCCTGTACTAGTATCAATGAGTGAGCACGCTCCTTGCAATTGCAGACCCTGTACTAGTATCAATGAGTGAGCGTGTTCCTTGCAATTGCAGATCCTGTTGCAGTGCCATAATGACTGACTACTAACAGGTGAGGAGAGATGCAGCCAAGTTGAGGAATGACTCAGCTTTGAACAGCTGCTCACTGGAACCCACTCTCGTTCTCTATTACTGGATGTTACAAATGAGCAGGATGGGGCTATGACAGGTCAGTCAAGGAACAGTGGGAGCTAAATGATCATGTTGCAGAGGAACGGAAACGAATCTGAATGCTACAGGAAGCATGTTTAAGTGCCACGTGCCCACCTGAACCACATTGCCTGGCATCCATTATTACATTGTCATTCTATTTTATTTTATTTTTTTGTATTTTCTCCCTCTGCACCTGCTGACCATGAAGCTACCTCTTCAGCTGCTACCATCAATTCATCCCACCATTAGGGGGTGAAAACATGGCTGCAATCCAATGAGCCATCAGAAGATTTCTTCTTTAACAGCAAAATGGCTAGAAAAGGACAGAAACTAAACATACATATAATCCAAGTGCAGAATTAAAATATGAGTTCTGCCACAGTTGTTGTCCTAAGCAGCCAGCTGCTGCCATTTTTAAATATAGCAGTTGTGTGAGTAACCATTCCTGATGAATGACAATTGTGTGTGTGTGTATCTATACATATATATATATATATATATATATATATATATATATATATCTATATATACACACACGATTGCACTTTGGAGTGTTGGTGTTTTGAAGTGCAATGCACAGCCCCCCACATGGGAGTGCAGAAGAGCATGTCCCCAGAAAAATGGTAGGAAATTTTCTGCCTTGTAGCGGATGTTTTTTCTAGATGGTGAACGGTCAAATTTCGATTGTTTTCGTTGTTCTGGGTCAGGGATGTGAATGGTTGAGGTAAGAGTCATCTCGACATTTTGATAGTAAATCTGCGTGTGTGTGTGTGTGTGTGTGTGTGTGTGTGTGTGTGTGTGTGTGTGTGTGTGTGTGTGTGTGTATGTATATGTGTGTGTGTGTGTGTGTGTGTGTGATATATACATACAGATACATAAACACACACACATACATATATTATATATTTTTTGAGTATATAACACATGGTGTTATGCACACTACATTGAACCTGAAAATATCAAAGCAAAAGTGCTCAAAACAGAAATAATTAAAAAAATAAAATAAAAAATGCATTAAACATTATTTTTTTCCTGGGGCAGGCCCCCGTGATCCCCACATCCTCCTATTAACTATATATGCCAACTCATGACTGCAGTACAGTGAGGGAAAGGAAAAAATCTCCCTATTACCCACTATTCTGTGTTCTCACAAAGAAAAAAACAGTCAGCAATGTGCAGTCACCTGACTTTATTTCAGCTGGCTTCTTTCATCTTTTGAATGACTTTATATATTGACCACCTAAATGGCACCTAAATATATATATATATATATATATGTATATATATATATATATATATATATATATATATATATATATATATATATATATATATATATAAAATACACGCGAGTATATATTGATATAGATATAAATTTGTCTCAGTGCCATAATTAGCTATTTAGCTATTCTGGTGCCCTGTCCTATTCCTAATCTGGTACCCCCATACTTTTAAGTTGAGGACCAAAAGGCTCTTTCTCCTTTGAAAACTGTAGCAATCCTCTTGGTACAAATTTAACCAGCAGCTTGCTACAGCTAAAATGCACACAAAACAAGCTGAAGTTCTTCATCCTTGATCACAAATGCAGTACCAGCATCAATTTTTGAATGTACTGCACTGCCAAGCAATCAGCGCCTGCCAATCATGTCTCATAGACACCTCGCACCGGGTTGACTGCTGTGTTTGCCACAACCAAAATATGCCTCTGGTGTTTCTGAAAAAGATGCGAAATATGGACAATTTAATTTAATATTTGGCAGTGATGTTAAGGAATGAAACAATATCTGGTAGGGAAGTAAACTATTTTTGTAAGGGAAACTGCAGGTTAGTAAAAGAACAGGGACTGGTTCTTTAGCAAATAATACTTGCCGACAAGGTAGTTAATTTTAGGTGTGCACTTGTGCCATTTTAAGAACAGACAGATTAATATGGCAAAAGTTGTTGTAATAATGATCCAGAGGAGTCAGGCATCTACCTGTGTGAAGGAGAGATGAGGTGAGGCAAGAGCCTGCATGTAAAGGCAGTAGAAGTCCTGGAAAACTGTTTGTAAAAGACTTTTGTTTTGATACTCATCCAGAATCAGGAAATGTATTTGGGACTGTCAGTACCTGTATTGGTTTTTTGTCCATTGGCACCAAAGTTGAGTATTTATTTATTTAGTTTTATTTATTTTTTTATGACTGACAGACTGAACTGTTTGTTATGATAACATATGTACTAAGAGGATAATATCTACATTTGAACAATAAGGATTATATAGTGACACAGCAACATGCTAAACTTCAGAAAGCATTTCATGTTTTAGTTGTACTAGAACTGAAATTTAAAGCCTTAAAATTATTGCTAACAGCAAGAAACCCATATTTCTAAAGAATGGTGTCCAATCTCCCCCTCACAATTAGGAATTCATCCAATCTGTCCCCCACACCATGGGCACCCCTTCATTCTACACGTGAGGCATATCTTCCAAAGTTATATGTAAACTACTGGAAGAGACAGATACAAAACATAATCATAGCTGCAATTCTCTCCAGCCTATCTTCCCAAGCAAGGCTGATTAACATATGGCCAAGCCCATGTGTGACATATTTAATCTGCTTCTCACCACTGGTTTGATCCCATCTCAGTTTGAGCACTCTGTAGTTACTCCATCTGTATATCTTCCTCTATAGCAAAAATGGTAAAAGTAATTTACACGTCATATAAATAACTATGGCCTCCTAACTGACCTCCAGCATGGCTTCAGATCAGATCATAACACTTGCACTGTCATATACAATATCACTGAGAGAAATATACCTTGCCACAGCAAAAGGTTGGTTGACAGGCAACATTTTTACTTATATGAATTCAACCTTTGAAAGCACATATCATAGCTTTCTTCTTAATAATCTCAGCAAAATAGACTTCAGCATCAGCACCATTAATTGGTTCAAAAAATTATCCAAAAAACAAAACCTGCAAAATTCAGTCTGATAGTTTTAAGACAGATTTTGTCACTTTTTCTTTAGGTATGTGTCAAAGGTTTGTCTTGGGTCCTGTTCTGTTATTCTTCTGCTTTAATGACATTACACCCACCATTGACCTCATTCTTACTACCCTGTATGCAGATGGCATCATGATACTCAGATCAGCACCCCCATCCAAAAATATAGAACCTGTTGAAGTCTGACCTAAACAAATGTTTTAACTGGGTCAGAAGTAATTAACCATCCTTTAACCCCTGAAAAACTGCCTTACACTTTTTGGCAAACACAAAAAACTTTCCAAAAGCAAACCCATCTTTTTTCTTAGCCCTGGCAAAGTGTATCTCTCACTATTCCAGGAATGCAAATAACAATGGCTGCCATCTACATTTTTTAAAACATTCCAAGAAATGCACATACATACATACATACACACACACACACACACACACACACACACACACACACACACAACGGGTCTATGTCAGAGTATCAAAAATCCACTTATGAGAAACACACATGATCGAGACAACAACAGCGAAACAACAGCTCATCGACTCCTCACATCACTGACAGTTTACTGAGAGAAAAGAGGCAGTCAGCCAACAATTAAAAACAAACCACAGCAAAACACTACAGACCCACACAAAAGGAGGGCTTTACCCCCCACACCCCCCAATGTGGGGGGCTGTACCCCCCGACACCCCCATAACTAAATATACTAACTCAAAGATTGCACTATAGCGAAGAAAAGAGCAAACGTACGATTGTTGTCCAACTGCCTCTTTTCCCTCGGTATACTGTCGGTGATGTGAGGAGTCGAACTGCCATTTTGCTGTTGTCGTCTCAATTATATATATATATATATATATATATCAGTATACCTTGGAGAAAGCAGAGTATTCCCAGAAATCGACCTCAGACTTGGTATACGGAAGCCTGGATTTTGGCCATTAGTTCTCCACATTTTAGGCACAGCAGTGCGGGTTCCCACACTTTTAAATGGTTGCTCATCTTACCCATTAAGAAAACATGCTGCAGCTATTAATATTCTGTTTCCTTTCCTAGAGTATAATCTTTCAATTGTTATACTTAACCCTGCTCAAAACACCAAAGTTTTCAAACAATAACAACATATGTAGCTTAATTTTCTTGATGTTGAAGAACGTACACCATGATACCTCCCTCACCAAAACCACCTGTCTACTGATCACAGCAAGATCCATTCTTCCTCTCTCCATCTTTAGCTACAAGCTGGTGAATAGCAGTCTCTGCCCCTCTCTCATAGCACAGCTTCATATCAAAAACACCTCTTACTCCTTGTGGTTTCAGAACAGCCTTTCCCTCATAATTGTATGCCCCCACCCTCATAAAGGCCAGTTGTGAGAAAGTTTCAGTAAAATCATGCCAACTAACTGCATCCACTTACCTTCAGACTTTAGAAAAGAAGACACTAATCTCAAATGGTGAAAAATCTAAACAGTCCTAAAACTATAACTTATTTTGAGACATTGGTTAAAATACATTTCCTAATGGTAGTTATGCAGTGGTCCTTCTCTCTCTCTCTTGATCTGCTCATTTGTATATTTCATATAGAATAACTGTGTGGGAAGTCCTAAATATTTACATAGTTCATAACTAGTTTACAAAAGTAGTTAAATACAATGCTACATAACTTGCTTTGCAATACAATGTTTTGATTCAAACCAAATTTTATTTTATTTGCATTATTTGTGTTAATTCATGCCAAACTATTTTGCTTATTTAATAAGGATCTCTGACTTGTGCAACATATTCTTCTTAAGTTATGCATTATTGTTATGGTATCATTATCATGAAATGTATACTATCTTGAAAAGCACGAACAGGACCAATAAAAAATAAATCCAAGGTGGAAAACCAAACCAAGACAGGCTGCTGCTCAGAAAGTCCAATTCTTTAATACGAAACCATGAAAAACAATGAAAACACAAGCGCTTTCGCTCGGTCTGTGCCGAGCTTTATCAAGTGAACATCCACAGTGCTGCAAGGCTTTATATACACTGAAGTTAATTATTAATTAATCAATTAAAAAATTAATCAATTAAAAAATTAAAAAATTAAAGCTTAAAAATGCTGGAGTTGATAAATTGTTAAAAATGCTTCTTTGTTAAAAGTTAAACCTGGTGCATTATAATAAATGTATACAGTAAATATTAAAACTGAAATGTAAAATAATCGAAAGTAACTGTAGGCAGTGCATTTAGCAATAAATTAAAATAAATCATTTATCATATTTCACTTGAAGATTTTTTATCAGCAATGAATGAGCTTCTCATAATCGAGCCTTTCTTAGCTTGAGGACACTGTTTATGTTGATGTTGTCATTTAATCCAGGGTGTCTGCCTGCATCTAGTTTAAGTTGCCATATAAGTTCCTTGTATTCGAGAGTCGTCTCCCAGTCACCTCCCCTAGCATCCGGGGTAACTTGCTCCAACACTATGAATTTAAGATCTATCCCAGGGCAAGTGAGTGAATGCTTATAGAATGCGTTAGACTCCCTTTGTTTACTTAGATCGTAAAAATGTTCGTAGAGTCTTTTCCTAAATGGCCTCTCAGTTTTGCCAACATAGAAGCTTGAGCAGGTGGTGCAAAAACCTAGGTAGACAACCCCTTTACTCCCACAGGTGTAGTGATGATATGATTTGATGTTAAAATTCCTGGAGGGAATGTAAAGTGTTGGAGCATTAATAATAGCATGGCATTGATTACAGGACCCACATTTGAAAGTGCCTAGTCGTGTGTTAGAGTTATTAGCCTGGGAATTAGGTTTTCTTTCAAATAGTTCCTTAAAATTAATGTCCCTCTTTCTTACAAATTTAGGGTGTGATGGGAGGGCATCTTTGAATTCTTCGTGAAAGGTCAGTACAGGCCAGTGCCTCCTGATGATCTCCTCAATATCAGCGGAGTTGCCGGAATAGGTATAGATAAAACTATTCCGGAAGGTTTCAGATATCGCTGTTGTGTTAGTTGTGACAGAAGGTTGCCCTGTACCAAGAAGTGGTGGAAATGTTGTTTCTCTGTTATCAATCACTTCCTTAGCTAAGGAGGTGATAAGGGAAAGAGGGTATCCCCTGTCTACAAACATGGACTGCAAAAAATGTATTTCATCCAAAAAATCAACAGTGGAGCTGCACATCCTAGAGGCTCTAATGAACTGGCCCTTAACAATGTCTTTTTTCTGATAAAATGGGTGTGCACTTTGAAAATGCAGAAAAGAATTAGAAAAAGTAGGTTTCCTGTAAAGTTTAGAAAGGAATGTTAAATTGTCATAATCTTTATATAAAGTCACGTCAAGATAGTGAAGTTCGTGCTTGTTAATGTTGTGAGTGAACACCAAGAAGGGGGTAGTGGAATTGATATAACTAAAAAAATCCTCAAACTGATTGAGGGTCCCATTCCATAAAATACAGATGTCATCTAGGTATCTTCTATAATGAGTTAAATATTGAACCCAAGTAGAAGAAAAAATGAACATACGTTCCCATCTGTGCAAAACAGCGTTGGCATAAAAAGAAGCGCATGAGGTACCCATGGCCACTCCTTTCCTTTGTCTAAAAGCTCACCATTAAAGAATATAAAATTGTTCTGTAATAAAATTTCCATAAACTCCACTAGAAGGCCAGTCACCTTATTGTTGAGATTAGTTTCAGTGGTTAAGAAATCGTTAAACCACTCGAGCCCTGCTGGGTGGGGTATACTAGGAAACAGGTCTTTGATGTCTATAGTTATCATAAGGAGTTCAGATGAGAAAAATGAAGGTTGAATGTCTCTGAGAAAATCCCAGGAGTCTTTGCAGACGTGATCTAAAAGTGGGATGAGTTGCTTAGTAACATGGTCAATGAATTTACCTAAGGGTTCAGTGATGCTTCCTGCCCCTGAAACAATAGGCCTAAATCTCAAGGGGACCAAGCCTTTGTGATTTTTCGGAATCCCGAAAATTACTGGTATTTTGGGTGTCTCAACATGCAAATAGTTGAACAATTTTTCATTTATAGCTCCTTGGAGCAAATGGTCAGTAAGCATATATTTGATTTTGGAAAAAGCTATGTTAAATTCATTTCTAGATACAATTTCGTATTGTTCATTGTCCTGTAACATGTCGTGGATGTAAATGTCATAGCTGGAATTATACATCAGGACAACCCCACCGCCCTTGTCTGGTTTCATGACCCTAATGTTTTCTTTTTTCAAATGGTTAATAAACCAGATTTCATATCCATTTAAGTTAACTAACTGTGGTTGTATTCCTTGGGAATGTAAAGTTCTAAAATCTTTCTCAACTAGTTCTTCAAAAAGTTTAATTAAGGGGTGCACAGGTGGGTTGAAAGTGCTAGTTCTACAGAGCCCTGTATTGGTATAGGGCTGCCCTTTAAAGTAATGTGCTAGATTTAAATTTCTAGCAAAGAGTTTTAGTTCAACTAAAATTTGGGATATATTACAGGAGCGTCGAGGACAAACTGGAAACCCAGTGAATAGGTGAAGGTCAAATCTGTAATTTGCAAATCAGTATAATTGTATATAATGAAGTTGTCTTTTTTAACTATAGAACAATTGTGGCCTGCAGTGTTGGAAAAGTTATAGTGTAGGAGTGCCATTTCAGGGACAATGGGGATGTCATTTAACCATGTTTGTTGCTCCACATGTGAGGGGATTGTTTCTGTCCCCATGCCCCCGTCCTGCCGGGGGGATGTTGAAAATCCTGATGGAAATTCTTTCTACCTTTCTCAGCTAACCTCTCACTCCTACGGGGGGGTTCATGGGTAGCTCTAGAATAGTAATCAGCCCCCTTGTTTTGGTTGTTTTGATGCTACATAACTTGCTTTGCAATACAATGTTTTGATTCAAACCAAATTTTATTTTATTTGCATTATTTGTGTTAATTCATGCCAAACTATTTTGCTTATTTAATAAGGATCTCTGACTTGTGCAACATATTCTTCTTAAGTTATGCATTATTGTTATGGTATCATTATCATGAGATGTATACTATCTTATCTAGAAAGGACACATGACTTATGTAATGTTTTGTTCTTTTGCTACATGTTTTAAGCTACTCATAACTTCTGCCTAGTGCCATTGCTGCGTCTGAAAATGATCCAAGAGTCAGTCCACCTAACTGGTTATGAAATAGAATAAATAAATGAAAAATTTAGTTATAATGTGTTTTTCCAGATACTTTTACATGCTAGCCCTTTACAGCTTGTACATCAATTAACACTAAATACAATTAGTCTCATTACCTTTCTGATTAGCAGAGGCAGCTTATTTGGCAAAGTGAAGCAAAATTCACTCATATTCATTGATCTCTTGGACTGACACAGTTTTTTTTAAGTACATTCTATCTGAATGTATATTACAACCATTGCATTCTTTCTATTTTTTGACATGGATCCCTTTTCAGAATAAATTATATAAGATTGCACACATACCTCTCAACTTCTTAGAGCAAGAAATCTGGAAAAAGCCATTAAAGGAGTACAACAGGTTTCTCTAATGTATTCCTCAACTTCACGGCCCTTTTCCTCCCTATTTACATTGTAATCTGTAAAGCAACAATGAAGCATTTACAATTTTTATAATTCCCCTTACTTCTGTAACATAAGCCTACCTTCTCATACTGTGATGGTTTCACTTACAAAATGATTCTCTCAAATTTGAATAAAGCTTGCTGGAGTCCCCCAGTTACTGACATCATCGACGCCAGGCAGTGCAGATACTTCTATCTGAATGTATATTACAACCATTGCATTCTTTCTATTTTTTGACATGGAACCCTTTTCAGAATAAATTATATAAGATTGCACACATACCTCTCAACTTCTTAGAGCAAGAAATCTGGAAAAAGCCATTAAAGGAGTACAACAGGTTTCTCTAATGTATTCCTCAACTTCACGGCCCTTTTCCTCCCTATTTACATTGTAATCTGTAAAGCAACAATGAAGCATTTACAATTTTTATAATTCCCCTTACTTCTGTAACATAAGCCTACCTTCTCATACTGTGATGGTTTCACTTACAAAATGATTCTCTCAAATTTGAATAAAGCTTGCTGGAGTCCCCCAGTTACTGACATCATCGACGCCAGGCAGTGCAGGTACTTTTTTTTTTTTTTTAAATCAGTTCCCTCCCCCAAAGTGACATCACCACAGCCGTCATCTGATTCTAACTAAAATAATAAGACCCACCCATTCTGTGATGTCATGGCTCCCTTGTCCGTCCCCCAGCCTGAGTGCTGTTCATTTTATTCAGTAGTAGTGTAGTAACACCGATGTTTGGAAACACAGAAATTTGGTATGCATACTTGTACATTCTGCACGGCAAATGATTCTTAGGTGGTGTATTGCTTGCATACTTCTCTGTTGTATTTGCACCAGATACTGATAGTGTGCAGTGCAGGAATAGAAATATTAAAACATTACCCTGGTATCAGAGATGGCAGTGCAACATATTCATAGTGGCTTAACATGAGAGTAGCTCTAAGCAAGCACAATGTGAAACCTGAACAAGCACCTAGAATTATTCAGTGCAGCTTCCACACCTTAAGTCTGAAAATGAATTCACATACTCACATGAACAGGAGTAGCTGCATATTGATAGCTAAAGATGTATGGGCATGTCGGGTGGTTACTACACTGCAAAACTGGCATGTAATGGTGGAGATATTTGGAAGGCATGAGCAAACATACCAGTATATTAAAGCCATAGCACCAATTGAACTGGAGGCTGGCAAATAGATTTAGTAAGGGATTTTGTCCATGCACAAATATTTCAACTATTCAAGGCAAGTTAACCTTGATGTCCTTTATTTTAAAAAAATCAATAAAAAATTTACTTTGTTATAAGTGACTTCTGGACACAAGAAAAAGGAAGGGGAAAATATAGCAATGTGGTTTGTATGTACAAAGACAAATCCAGGGACACTGCAAAAGGTTTTTTTTGCAAACCAACCAGTGGAGTAAAAACATATGAAGGCAAACACTGCATACCAACACACTTTGCACATGTAAATCTCAATTTTTAACAAGGTGGAAGCATGACGTGATACCTTAACACTTAAATTAATAATGATCTAAACTGGTTAATAGTATAAATGTTTTATTCTTTAGCTCCTTGGTGCAAGACCATACTGGATGTGATTGCAGTCAGGTAAGGCCATGGCTATAGTGCAGCAAAAAAATGTCCCCTCTAACAAAGGAAATGCTAGAGCAAAGATTAAATTACATGAGTCAAGCACCCTGCTGAGATCTGCCAAACAATGGAATTACCAGGTCAAATTACCTTCAGGACTTTGACAGCTAGGGAAGCTAAGTGTTATGGGGGAGGGGAGAAGTAAATGGACTGGAATTCATTGTCTCACAAATTAGTGCCATTTAAACTAAATTAGAAAAAAAGGCAGCAGTAAACAGCACTTTGAGTGTGTTCTGTGGCATTTGCACTGTTTCTGTTTTAAGTAGTCATCCAGCAGCAGGGAATGTTACTTACACTGTTCTATTTTACTCAGTACTTTGTACGCATGCAACATCTATGAAATGACAGGAACTTTAGGCAAACGGAGTCCTGCATGATGTAACATTTTTGAGCCAAACAATGATTTCTGGGATACTGGATGGCAACCTGAATTATCCAAACCACGTCAATATGCCAGCCTCCAGGTGATCAGAGTCTGGAATTACATATAAAAATATTTAAAATCCTGTAAATAATCCCAAAGTGCTGTTAAAGTGTAGGAAACATCATGCCATGATGTTTTAAACACGTTTTTTGAGTCTGTGGGTCAAAGACCCAAAAATAGGTATAATTTTTAAATATTGCTCTTAGAAACTTAGAAAGGTGATAGAATAAGTTTTGCATTATTATGAATTTTCTGAAGGGTACCAGTCTGAAACTCAAATGTCTGTCATTATTTTCTAACTTTAGTCTTTAATGATTTGCCACTAATTTGCCAGAAAACCACAGCTTTATGAAAAATGGACTTAAAAATATAAGGCAAAAATCTGGACTTTCTATGAAAATCTGTTCAGTTGAAAGATATGATTATGCAGCTAAGTACTGCTCTGCTAAAAGTTAAAACTATGATATTGATCAGTTGAATTGTGAGTCCTGAATATGGTACTGTTTTATGTTATTCATGACTAATTTAATGTGAACTTATTGCAATACATTCACTTCAGCCTTAATGAAAATAAAAGCAATTTATGGTGCACGACAAATGACTTAAAACTTTTTAAGTACCAGTTGTGGAGCTTTTACTGTTTTGTATTGTGGCACATTTCTACAGATAATTTCCTTTTAAAACAAAACTTAGTTGTTCAGTTAAACACAGGAAGAATTGATGTTTAAAACTTTATTTTCACGTTATGCAATAAAGCATCAGTAAATCCAAGGAGTTTTTTTGCCTTTTACAGTTTTGGAGAAATTCTAATGTGATACAGTATGAACATGGACACTAATTTGTGGTTATTAAAAATAAGTATATTGTGCAGGGGTAAATCATGATATTTTCTGCAGATAAGGCTGTCACAATCAGGGGCTCCTTCCCCAAAATTGCAATAGGATAGAATAGCAGATGGCCCTTTCTTGAGGTGGCAGAATTCTTCTGGGCAGAGTATGTATATGTTTATTATGAATAGGTGATCAGAGTGGAATCATCTCTGTTCCTGCTTATTGCATACTAGATCCAGACACAACCATGTTGATAAAATCTTGTCTGGATGTTCCTGGACCAGTTATTCTTCAGACTGATCATTGTTTGTTTGGCCTGGGGTCTTTTCAGCTACATAAAAAGGAAATCTTGTTCACCTCCATTACAACCTAGTGACGCCTCCAGGTGTTTCTACAGTTATAGCCTACTTATGCCTCCAGACATCTAAGATAGCCAGTTCATATTTGAATGAATAATTTTAAAATCATGCTTACATATGCAAAGCTATTTCATCTTAAAGCTTATATGATGGGTAACACAACTGCAATGATATTTGATCTCTGTCTAGTACTGCTTAAAAGATATTAATTGTTGTTCATATACTATTAATTTATATTCTCATCATTTTCATATTTTTCTAAATATCTCTACAACCAAGTAACACAGAAATAATTGCTTAGCCTCATACAAAAGCTCACAGATGAACAAACTACAGCTGACAGTATGTATGCATGTAACATGAGTAGTTACTAAGATACTGTCTTTTTTTACAAAATATTACACAATTAAGATTTACTGTGTTTATTATGATTTATAAAATCCAGTTTAAGACAGAAAATCCAATGAACAACAGCACTGTAATGATTTACTTCTGATGAAAAGTTTGCCATTTACATTTCTTTACTAACACTTATGGCTCTAGAGATATGAACATTTGTTTGAAATGTGAGGGCATAACTTGATTTTTCCAAAAAGCTCAGGATGCAATCATTGAGAAAATGAAAAAATACAGTGCCGAGCCAACACAGGTATATATTAACTCACTTTATTAGTAACAAGATAAAAGTAAGCACTTTCGAAATCTGTATGATCACTTCATCAGACTACAATGCCATCAAAAATCAAATTATTTAATTACATAGTTGACCAATCAACCATCTCTCTCAATCAGGCTCAGTAATAAACATCAGTCATATAACTTCTAGTAGAGATTCTTAAAAATCAAAACACATCATCTAATATCTACCCATAGAAAATGTAAAAAAAATTTATTTATATATAGCAAAACATTCATTAGCCAATATTCATATAAATATCTATCTAAAAAGACTCATAAAATGGTTTTACATATATATATATATATATATATATATATATATATATATATATATATATATATATAAAACATATATAACATTACATAAATATTTGGAACCCATATGAAACTACTAAAAATTAAAAAAAAAATGAATAAAAATATTATGTTCATTTAAATAGAACTTCAGTGTCTGAGTGCTCTTGCTTTAAGAAAGGGTTTAAGTGAAACTACATCATTAATCCCAGGAGCTTTAGCTGCATTAAGATGCAGAATCCATTTCTGTTCCGCTGCTTCTGACTTGTTCTTTAAGTCTCCCCCTCTCACCCCTCCTCTATCACTTCTAACACAAAAAATCTAGTCACGTTGTGTCCCCTCAGTGTTCACATTTTTAGCTACAGCACTGGTATCCTTATTATTTCTAATGTATCTAATGTGTTCCAAAATGCATTCTTTCAACATCCTATTATTTTCCCAGTATAGAAAACTTTACAAGTCTGACTGAAGCTAAAAAACACCAGGTTTTTGGTTTTACAATCTGCATAGACTTCAACTTCTGTTTCGAATTTAAGCTGTGGCTGTACAAATGTTGTTCCTGTATCTATGTATTTACAGGCTGTACAATTTTTACACATGTACATTCCTAGCCTACTAGATAGATTTATTTTCCTAGGTAGCTGTGATTTATAACATAATTGTCTTTTTAATGATTTCTTATTCTTAAAGGAGAACTGAGGTTTCACATCAGTCACTCCCTTCAGTTCATCTACAGCTGAAAGAATATTCCAATTTCTTTAACACGCTATGTTAGTTTTCTCATACTTCATAGGTTCATAGGTAGGTACTAGGCTATCAGCCCTGGGGCCTATATAAGCCTAGCCAAAAAGGTTCCCTGGCTTTCGCCACTCAAAAAAAATTATTTTTCTGTGCCTCTATCAAGCAGTGCTGCAGAAGTGATCCCCGGGGTGAATTTTCTATTTCACATCCAGTCGTCAAGAATTTTCTTAAAGAGGGCCAATGAGGAGCTTTGCTTGACATGAATGAGTAGTTTGTTCCAGAGTATGGGAAGTCCCTGGGACAGGAATCTATCCCTCCAGCATGTTCTGTTTTTTGTGGTGACAAGGTTTAGGTCCCTGGAGCGTGTGGTATGGAGGGATTGGGATTTCTTTAAGTGTAGCATGTCCAACAGCTCTGGGTTTGACATAGCTTTGTATGTTAGGCAGAGAGCGCCTCTGAGTAGGCGATATGCAATGGAGTAAAGCTGGAGTTTTTTGAGACGGTCTGCGTATGGCATCTGTTTGAGGCCGGTAATCCTCTTAGTGAGGTATTTCTGTGGCCTTTCCGATTGTTGTAGATGTCTTGTGTGATACATGCCAAATGGGGCATTGTACTCTATAATGGGTCTGATGAGGGATGAGTAGAGAGGAGCAATGACCTCCTTTTTCTAGAGTAGAACCCTTTTGTGATGAGGTGTGCCACATAGAAGGATTTTTTGACTACTGTGGTGATGTGGTTATCAAAGGAGAGACTACTGTCCACCTGTGTTCCGAGGTCTCTTATCACACTTTCAGTGTTTAGTGAGCTACCACCTATGTGGGAGTTCATGGGTACTGAGTTTTTCCCAAAGGGGATGACATTGCACTTCTTGCCATTGAGCTTGAGGCCATGACTTTGAAAAAGCATCTGTCTCTGTGAGGCCCTTTTGTAGAATGTCTACATCATTAGGTGATTCTATTATGGCTCCCAGTTTGCAGTCATCTGTGAATTTTGTTAGCAAAGGCCTTCTGTGTTAGCTGGCACTTCAGATAAGTAGATGCCAAACAGGAGAGGACCCAGGACCGAACCCTGCGGTACTCCACTCGGCACTGGTCTGAAGTCGGACTTGGAGTGGGCTGATTTTACTGTGGGTTCTGTTAGTGAGCCAGTTGGCCACCCATCTTGTGACGTAGGGATTTATGCCCAGTTTAGTGAGTTTATCTATAATTCCAGAGAGGGGGACGGTATTGAAAGCCTTGGCAAGGTCAAGATAGGCTGTGTGCACTACCTTCTGCTTGTCTATGGCTCTGATGACTGCTTCAGAGAAGTCAAGTCAGGTTTAGGAGACATAATCTACCTTTTACAAACTCAAACTGAGTGGGGTCCAGGGTTTGGAGGTTACTTATGTCTTTCTTTATGAGCTCCAAGATGATACGTTCCATGGTCTTGCAAACCAGGCTCATCAGGCTAATGGGGCAGTAGTTTCCATGGTCTGTGGTGGCACCCCCTTTGTGGAGTGGGATAACCGTCACTGTGTGCCATTCAGTAGGCACATAGCCTGAGGTGAGGCTATGATTGATGGTACTTAGGTGGGGTGCCATTTCGTTCTGTAGTTCATGCAGTACGCAGCCTAGGATGTTGTCTGGTCCCATGGATGCTGTGTTCTTGGCTTTGGAGAGTGCAGTATTTACTTGTTCATCCATGCTTATGGGGGCTTTGCATTCTTCCAGTATTAAGATGGGCTCTTTCGAGGGTGAGAGGGGAGTAAAGTTAGCACTGAACCTATCTACCAAGATGTTGGCAATATTGGTTGGTTCTGTATATTTAGTGCCATTGCGCTGTAACTCAGAGCATATCTGAGTGTTGCCATTGAGATTCTTGACCTAGCTATAGAATGCTTTGTGGTTGTCTTTGTAATCAGTGGTGATTTTATTTTCATAACTGGCTTTGGAGGATTTTATGAGGGATCTCAGCTTCTTGCTGAGGCTGACCAGTGAGTTCCTCCAATCTTGTAATTTTTCTCTTTTTTGCAACAGCTTCTTCATTCTGTTGTAGAGTTTATTTATGGCAGGGGACCACCAGATTGGCTTCCTTTTTTTGGAGGATAGTGTCTTGGTTCTGTTGGGAATGGCACGATCCATGCACTCGTGTATGTGCTTATACAGTGTATTTGTGTAAGATTCAGCAGTCATACCTCTATTTTCCATCTGCATGGGTGTCGTGAAGTTTGCCACTTCTGTCTTAAGAAGCATGAAGTTGGCTTTGGAGTAGGGTGGTTTCCTTAATGGGTGGAGGGGGTGGGATATGGATGTCTAGGGTGATTAGCTTGTGGTCGGATCTGACCAGCGAGGAGTTGACCTCTGGCATGGAACACCGGTTACCCATATTGGTAATGACCAGGTCCAGGATATTGCTGCCCCTGGTGGGGGTGTGGACAAGCTAATCCAAGGTGTTGGAATTTATGAATTCCAGAAAACGTTTAGCGAATGAGTTGGTACATGAGCAGTTTTCCCAGTTGATGGTGGGGCAGCTGAAATCACCCATAATTAAGGTATTGGGTTGTACCTTAATATTTTCCAGTATCTTAAGAAATGAAGAGTGGGATTCCTGGGGCATGGTGGGGGATCTGTAACAAGCTACAACCTGGATTGCAGTCTTGCCCAGTGTTAGTTGCACTTGGATAATTTCAGATGCATTATGTTGAGCAACAAGCCTGGAGTTGTGGATATCCTTAATGAATATGGACACGCCTCCACCTTTAATGTTTTGGTCCAGGTTAGGTGGTCGAAAGGTGTGGTATGAATTATTGCCTGGTAATGGAGGGGTGCTCTCTAGAGCCTTGAACCAGGTCTCTGTCACTGCACAGATGTTGGTGTTCTCCATTTTATGGAGTGCCTCGAGTGAGTGCATTTTGAGGTTTAGACTTCTAGCATTGAGTAGCATTACCCTCAGAGTTTGTTTCCTTGTACCTATTATGGTGGTGAATTTGGCACTTGAACCTTGCCTAAAAAAGGCACTGTAGGGGTGGCAAGAGCCTTAGCCAGTATCCGGAATCCCAAGGGCGACAGGTGCAGGCCATCTCTGGCAAAGCATCGTGGTCTGTCAACCATGTTGTCCCAGGCAGACAGATACTGGATCCCCTTAGAATGACACCAGAAGCTTAGCCAATTGTTGAAGTCAATCATGTTGTCCTTGTACTGTGGTATCATTCTGGGCAATGGCAGGATGCTACTCAGGGCTAGGGTCATACCTGCCTGGGCTACAAGATCGAGAGCTCTTCCATGTCTCTTTTCATGTAGTCCAGGGAGGTACATCTCAGGTCATTCACACCAACATGGACAATGACAGAGTCGTATCTGTACTTGTGGAGTGACCTGAGAGCTTGTGTTATCTGGTGGATCCTGGCACCCGACAGGCAGCTGACAGTAACTTTCTCCTTGTTTAGCCTAGTGAGTGGGACATCAGTGTGCCTGACTATAGAGTCACCTATAACTAGTGTGTTGGGCACGTTGTTTTGCCTTATGGGCTGAGGTTGAGTGGCACACTGATTTTGTGGGCTATGTGTTATTTGGGTAGTGTTGTGGGGGTGGTTGTCTGAGTTTCAGCTTGAGAGATCTCTGTTGCTTGGGCAGATTTTTATTGAGAGCCTCCTTGAATGTGGGTGTGTGCTTTGTGTTTCCATGTGTGGGTTTTGGTAGTGTGGATTTTGAAAGATTGTGTTGAGTGTGGTGTGGTGCAGGTGCTAACCTTCTCCTCTTGACTGTCTAGTCCAGTCTTGGCTGGAGAGAGCTTGGCTTCCAGTTTGGTTATATAAGTGCATCTCTCACAGGTTGAAGTGTTAGGTGGTAGGAGGAGAGGGTTGTCAGTGTGCATGAGGCAATTTCTACATTGCCCCAAGATGCACAGATACATCAGGTGGACAGGAGAAAACACCGGGAGCTGACCCATGGACATGCCTCGATAGGTGCTCATTTATTTAAGTACTAAGAACTGTTTTCCCCTTGACAAGTGAGGAATGTTGAGTTCTGTCATAATTTGTAGTTTATTTAGTGCTTACAATGAGTTCTGAGCAAGGGCTGAGCACAAGGAAACAGTATGAGTGCTGAAACTAAAAAACTGGCCGAAACTAAAAAAATAAGAACTAAAATAAGGTGGTCAGAAATCAAAAGTCTGTGGCTTAAAACAGCACAAATCCAGAGAAAAGATGTTGTTTTAATAAACGGTTCGATTCAGCCTGGTGGTCTGTGGATTTATCTTTTCTCTGGAAACTAAAAAAATGGCTAGTTTTAGCTAAAACTAGCTAGTTATAGCACCAGTCCCAAGAAGAGAAGCAGGCCACGGCCTGTTTGGTGATCCACAGTCTTTTTTTAGTGTTTTGTAAACTGCTTAGTTTTTAAGCATTTAAATACAATACAGTATAATGCAACAAAATAAATAAATAAGGGAAGTCTGGCTTTGCATATATGCAGAGGGTATTATTCAAGTAATCAACATTTATTTTATTTACTCGGTTATGGGATCTGTTCATTTTTTTCTTTTCTACAGCGTAAATGTAATAGTCTTTTTAGCCTGTTACACTATGTGGTATCCAGAAGGATAATGAAAACACTGCTGTCAGATTATATAATAGGATCATAGGGAAGTACTAGACTAGCTGCCCTTACAGGCCATGTTAAGCCTAGCTAATTTTCCTAAAAGTGAGAATCAAACCTTGTGTTTACGAGGTAAACACTTTAACCATTATGATATTCCTCATCCTGCAGCTATATATTGTTATCTTCTGATTTACTGGTTAGTAATCTGACTATACAGTCATATGATGAAGCTAGTAGAATAAAACCTAGTCCTCTTGTACTAACCAGTTGTATATAGTTAATTGTTATACATCTGGTACTGAGCTGGCTTCAACATAGCTCTGTTGCCCCCCCCCCCCCCCAGCCTGTTCAAGCTCATTGGGAGATCTCCAATTGATCTGATCTTACAGTGACATGCTAAAGGCATCTGATGTAATCTTAGAAATATCATATCCGTGATTTCTTCTGTAAATCTGCATTTTTTCACCTGGTTATGCCCCATTCTTCTGTTCTGAAACTTTTTCCTGAATTAATTTCCACCTTACCTTTGCTTATCTAAAATGTCTGCAGTATATCTCATTTCCTCTGCTTTTTTACAGGATTATTAATATTTTCAACATATTCTTGCAGTCTAGCCCCTCCATACTCTGCCCTTTGTTAGTGCCCTTCACTGCATAAGCATTGCATGTAAGTCTCATGTCCTTCTTTTGACGCAGCCTCCAGAAATATGTATAGTTACTGCAGGGGCAGTCCCACAAGTGGTCTAACATTACCGTCACCCTTAGGGGAGTCACCCAACCATATACACCATCATTCAACTTGCCTTGACTGCTGCCCTTCTAACCTGGCTGAGTGGTTCAGCAGAGTATTAGCCAGGTCACTTGGCATCTTTGACAAAGTCTCCATCTGTCACTTCCCTCCTCAGCTATACTGAGGACCAAAAGAAAAAAAAAAGGTCTTCAGGTATAGGCAACGACAAAAGTGTACATAATAGCTTGCTTTGTTGGGCTGCAGTCTTTAACACACATAGTGACAAGGGAGTGATCAGCAGTGTGTAAGAATTGCCAATTGATCCTTGACTTACAGGGCTGCAAGTAGTAATTCACAATTCAGTGACTTATCTGCAGCTTTTGCATAGTGTCCGCTTACAGCAAGCCATAGTGACTTGTTATTTAAGCAGCTTGAGTCACAACTGTGCATGTTTAAATGACTACATATGTTGGTAGCAGTAGCCAACTGGCACCTTTTCTACAATGTCACTAATGCCCCATAACAATTTGTGCCTTGGGAAGCCACCATACCTCTCAACTGTCCAGATTTTCACAGAATGTCCAGATTTTTGCCTCATATTTTTGGTCTGTTCCTCATAATTTGTGGCTTTAAGGCAAATCACTAAAGATCAAAGTCACCAAATAATGGTAGACATTTAAGTGTGAGCCTTCATACCCTTTAAAAAATGTATGCTGACACAATGTCTTTTGAGCAACATTCTATGTGCATAATAACAATATTTAAAATCTGTTCCTATTCATGTATTTTTTCGTCTTTGCCCCCCGCCTCCCCATTATTTTGGGCTTTGTCCAGATTTCTTTAGTTAAGAGGTCAAGAGGCATGGCAGCCCCCCACCACCCATGATAGAGCTCTGAGATTCAGACTAGGAACAGTGATGACCCTGATGTCAGGTCCTTGTCCACCCTATTCAGCAGTGCCCCTCTGATGTCGGGTCCTTGTCCACCCTATTCAGCAGTGCCCCACTGAACTTCTCTTGGGATTACTCCTTCCAGTATGTATTAAATTTCACTTGTGTGCATTAAACCCGAGCTTCTATTTTCTTGATCAGTTCACCAACATGTTAATATTCTAGTCCAAGGTGAGACCTAGTTGTGTGCAAGTTCACAAATTCCCCATCTCCTCCAGTATTGCTGTAAGCAGGCCTGCCCTGTTCTTTAATTTATTAATTATGTCAGAAAAAAGTGCCATACACAAATGGCTGTAGCACCAAACCCTAACGAGACATACTAAACCCTGGCATATGGGCTGACAGAAGCAAAATGGTTAGATGAGTGTGGTTAGGAAGCAGGTTTCAGCTATGCTACTGAGTCATCGCCCATGCCCCCCCCCCCGTACATGATCAGTGTTAGGTGCACCACTGTGTCACAGGCTTTTTTCTGCTCTGACTTGGCCATGAGCTTGAATTAGTCATTAAGGCAGCACAATCTGCCTCCTGTAGAAACATGATGATTCTGGTCCATCATGGGAGTGCACTTTTGCAAACCCCCTAACCTCAATGGCATTTCTACTGTTTTCCAAGTACTGACATGAAGTGTAACTGCCTGCACCCATACTTAGACTCATCTTTACACATTGATAGAATGTTTTCATCCTCCCAATTCACTGCAATCAGCCCTTGTCCAATGACAGCCTGACTGCAATCGGCCCTTGTCCAATGACAGCCTGGAGCAGCTTCCAGCCAGCCCTGGTAACTCTGCTTCTAGTGCTTTTAGAATTCAATGTATTCATCATATCTGTTCTTCCATTATGCTAGACACTGCAGTTCCAAGAAGGGCATAACATTGCTCTGTGAGTGATATGTCAGAAATAAAGTTAGATTATATCCAACCATTGTCATGTATGTCATTCAAGTACTTTAGACGGCAACAGGATGCTTGTTGGCCAAGAACACAATATATGAAGATTTTACCAGTTCTTAATGCTACTGTGCTCATTACTGAAATAACACATTTGTTATTTTAAAATAAATATAAATGTTCAATGTATCATAAAGGAAGAAAGGATATGTATTTTGCTATGGAGACATTAGAGACTAAACTAAAAAGAGCACTGAGTGTAAATCAATTTTACATTCTTTTTTAGGATTGGACTATAACAATAACAATGAACATTTTATTAATCAGAGAATGTAATATAATGAACCTATTAATATTAATATCCTATTAGAGTGCTGTAACTCATCCTGAATGATGCACCAGTGGGAGGGCTTGCATTTAGCAGAATACACCTAATTAGCTACTGATTTTGCTCAGCTGGACATGCAGAAGTTCTAGTGAGTCTCACAGCCTAAATTGTCAGCTCAGGAGAACCTGGCTGCTGTATACAGCAATAACAATATGTCAGTCATACCTGCACCTTCAAAATGCTTATTAAAGCTTTACAACTTTCAGAAATGAAATTGTACATGCTTCTTTACTACTTATATTCAAGGGCTATTTTAAAGCAGTAGAGGCACCTCTTAGCTGCATGTTATTAATGTTGTTAAAGGTATTATTTCCCTTGAAACAATTTTTCCACTTAAGGATTTGTGTGAATCTGTGTGCATATTTATATAGATGTGTGTTTGTGCAAAAGTGTCAGCTGACCTCTGCTACATCATTTTGTAGCTAATTTTTCATATTTTGCTTACACAGTAACACAGTAAGGTATACTGGACAAAGTTGTGAGCTTACTGATAATACTCTGAATAGTCCAAGACACAAACTTGCAGCACATTTCATGCCACAGAAAATCATAAAGTCTCTATAGAGTCACAAGGCACGAGAGTAGTACAGAGCTCTTTTACATATAGTGCTCTGCAGTGTGACCTTGGGGGTTTACAGAAGCAGACATCATATTCTTCATTGAATAGGAGATAATTGCATTTATGTGTACAAAAGTTACAGAAAACCAACTAGACATATACCCCCTAAGATGCTAAGCATTAAAAGGTGGTAATATATGAGATGGAGGGAGAGAAAGGGAGGGCAGGAAACAGGTAAGGGTACTTTATGAGGTAGGAGACAGATGGAAAGTCTCGGGATCCATAGGTAAGAAAGTTAAGATGGCAGTTGTAAAGGGGAAAGAAGAGAAGGTAGAATTCTGAAAGTCACATTATTCATGACTGCTGCAGGAGTAGGCGAATAGTTAAAACAAGCAAGTATTTGGAAATTTATTAACATTTATGTGGGAAATGGATTCCCATCTGTTCATGGAGAGTTTCACAGAGAAAGGCCAGTGAAAAAAGTCAGCCTCTGTTGCTATTCCGATCAAGAATGGCGTATGGCAGAGAAGGCCAGTGCTGAGACAGTAGGCCACTGCAGTAAGGCAGATGGTGATGTGGACATCATCTGTGTGACACTGTTGGATGACAGAATGAATGATAAAAGCCAGGGAGCACTGATGCAACAGGATGAGGTAAAGCCAAACAGGCTTACTATACAGTATGTATCAGCATGGAAGCTCAGGTTTTTCAAGGTGGATTTTAACAGATCCACATAATTTGTCACAATGACCTATGTTCTCTGACTTTTTGAAACGTATGTTCAAGATGTCTTTGGATGTGAATAAGGCCATCTTGAATTTCTGACTAGCTAATCTTTTTGCTAAATGAGATGCTTGACATTTGTGGTATGAGCACAACAATTGCTCAAATATGCCTGTGAGTTATTTTGAGATATTTTAGCAACAACTGATTCAGATCTAAGAGAATGGAAAAATCACCAAATAAAGGAAATTCTGTTCAAAAATACTTTAATTTTCTCTTTCTAGCGCCTTGGTGTATGCACCTTCAAGGAGTGAAAAACATTTTAAAACACAATCAGTTTTTATAACAGAAACCTTCCCCAATTAACTAATTAGGAAGCCAAGTCCTAAGGGACTAATGTACCAAACAGCAAAGATGCGGTGAAAGTGCCCAAAACATAACTAGTAATCCAAAATTAGGTACCGGAGACCAGCAGTTCCAACACACAAGACATTTAATGTCAAACACAGCAAAAGGAACCATAGATCATCCATAGATCAACCAAGATATTGATATGGTTTGTAAACCTGAAATAAATAATGCTTATTGTTTGATTGATGTTTCATATATTTCATCCAAAAGCAAATGTATTCCCCCTTTTAGCAATGAAAGTGTTTCTCATTTTAATTCTATGATTAATTTTGCTTTGGAAAATGTATGTAATGGTTTGAATGTAAAGAAAAATGATATTGGATATAACTTAATATTACAGGGGTAGAAATCTTTGAAAATTCTTACAAATAAAAGAGACTTGATTATTAAGCCAGCAGATAAGGGTAGTCAAATTGTAATTATGCATGTTTCACAATATTATAAATTGTGCATGGACCATCTAAAGGATGAACAAATTTATGAAAGAAGTATGGTCGGATTGTATGAAAAAGCAAAAAGAGAGTTTGAAAAATTATTAAATAGAGGTGTTAGACTTAATTATTTTCAGAAGGAAGATATACAGAAGAAATTGATGATAGCCAAATGTGAACTGGCTCATTTTTTCTGTTTAGCTAAATTACACGAAAGTATAAATGATCCACCAGGAAGACCGATTGTTTCAGCATGTAGGTATTTCTTAGATAATATAGGTCTCCTATTACATAATTTTCTCCTTCTGTATGTACAGAAGACATCTTCATACATTCAGGATAGTTGTGATTTTTTGAATAAGATTTCAACATTAATTTGGACCAGTAATAGATACTGGATAGTATTAGATGTAAAAAGTTTATATATATCTATAAAACATGAAGACGGCCTTCGTTCATTGTTGCACTCTTTAGGTGACTGTCCCTTATCTAATGATATAATAAAGCTGGTGGATTTTTGTCTGAGAAATAAATATTTTGTTTTTAATAATCAAGTGTATAGACAAAAACAAGGTACACCCATGGGGGCACCTTTTGCCCCCATGTATGCAAATCTGTTTATGGCATACTTTGAAATAGAATGCCTTTACAGACATGAACTTGTGAGAGAACATGTTCAATTTTATTGCTGTTACATTAATGATTTAATTTTTGTTTGTGAAGGAGGGCAAAATAAAATGGAAGGTTTTATAAAAGATTTAGGACAAAATAGATATAATTTAGAGTTTGATGGTTTACAATATGGCAACACAGTATCATATTTAGATATAATTTTAGAAGGTTTGGAAGATGGGAGGATTATGTCGAGGGTACATAGGAAGTTCACTGATGGTAGCCAGTTTTTTCATGCATCTAGCTGCCACCTCCCCCATACTGTTGCTTTACTTCCATCTGCAGATTTCCTAAGGTTATCCAGGATCTGTAATAATCAAGAAGTTTTAGAGGAAGAAATAATGGAACTGCTCAGATGTTTTTGGAAAGAGGGTATAATTTTAATACAGTAACGGAAGCAATGGATAAAATCTTTAAATATGGAGTAGGAGCCTCTTCCTTTGAAATAAAAGAAGGGTTGAATAAATATGGATACACAGAAGACAAATGATGTTAAGGAAAAGTTTTATTTTGCTTCCACATATAACATTGAAAGTGAGAAAATTATCGAATTGGTTAGATATTATTAGAATTTTTTACTTAAAGAAAAATATTTAAATAACTTCCTTCCAAGCCAGCCTTCTATTTCATTTAAAAGGGGCAATAATTTGAAAGATATGTTGGCATATGGGAAGTTTATTTTACCTAATGTAAACTTGGTGAAAAAAGTTACATTAAATGGGACTATAAGTTGCAAGAATTGTGCTATATGTCGTTATGTAGTACGAAACTTTGAATTTATTAATAACATTATTTTCTTTTTCAAAAGAAAGCTTCTCATGTAATAGTAAGGGAATAGTTTATGCTTTAAGATGGGTGGCCATGGTGGTGCAGTGGTTAGCATTGCCACCTCACAGCAAGAGGTTCTCCCGTTCGATCTTCGGCTGGGGTGCCTTCTGTGCGGAGTCTGTATGTCCTGCCTGTGGTCACGTGGGTTTCCTCCGGGTGCTCCGGTTTCCTCCCACATCCCAAAGACATGCTGTAGGTGGATTGAACTCTCTAAATTGGCCCTAGGTGTGAGTGCATGTGTGTTTGTGACTTCTGTGGAAGGTTGAGTGACAGGCTGGCAAATCAACACCGTAAAAACTCCACTGCAAATCATGACCGGACAGGTGATCCCCTGTGGCGACCCCTAACCGGGAAAAGCCGAAAGAAGAAGAAGAAGAAGAAGTTTATGCTTTAAGATGCCCCTGTAATTTAGTTTATATAGGGGAAACAAAAAGAATGTTTTGGGTTAGGTTAATGGAACATATCAGGGATATTCACAACCAGAGGGAAGATAAAGTAATAGCTATGCACTTTAAAGATAAACACAACAGCAACTTTTTGTTATTACAGGGTTGTGTCCTTGAACAAATAAAGCTTTATGAAAATGACGTTTTACTTAAAGAAAAATTATTATATAAGGAATCAGCATTGATTTTAAAGTTCAGTACATTAGTCCATTTAGGACTAAATACAGAAGTAAATTGGAGGTGTTTTATTTAATAACTGGCTTCCTAATTAGTTAATTGAGGAAGGTTTTTATTATAAAAATTGGTTGTGTTTTAAAAGTTTTTGTACTCCTTGAAGGTGCATACACCGAGGGGCTAGAGAGAGAATATTAAATAATTTGTGAACAGAATTTCCTGCATTTGGTGATTTTTCCATTCTCCTAGATCTGAACCAGTTGTTGCTAAAGTTTGGCATTCAATTTTGGACTTGCTTTCTGTTGTTTATTTTGAGATATTTGTCTGGTATGGAATATGTATCATTTAATATATATGATAAGGACAGAAGATTAGGTGCATTTAAATTTGTTTGGGATTTCTAAATGGAATGGAATGTAATATCTTTTTCACAGAGAGGTTTGTTAAAGCTCTATATCAGTGAGAATAAAAATAATGTGAAGAGAAGTGCGTAACTAACCCCAGGCAACTGGATGAATCAGAGGTCTATTGTAGCATATAAGCTTGTACTTTTCAGCTGACCACAATGTGCCTCAATCACTGAGTTTAATTTTCTGATTGTGCAGCTATTATCACATTTTTATTACTCTTGTTAATTTAGCTGGTTTTCAAATTCATGTGTTTTAAATATAAGAATATGTTTAAAATGGGGGTGTTGTGCAACAACCCAGGAATATCCAAACTAACTTGTTTTTATTCTTTTTCAGACATAATAGATGTGAAACCAGAATCTTTGATGTTTAATGTGAAAGTATGACAGTGTTGTACAAATGGTAAAAATATATAGATTAAAAAAGCATGAGAAAGAATGTCACATTTCCTTTTGTGCACCTGTTAAATCTTCTTTCTAGGTGATAGCTTTCAGAAATATCTTCAGAGACTGTAGCAAAAAGCACTGTCTAATTTGCACTGTAAACTGTAGAAAACTAAACATGTTTATGAATTTGAAATACTATTTTCTGATTTTCATAGGCTTTATCAAAATGTATTCACCCCCTTTCAAAAAGACCACTGAGAAGACAGCATCAGTTTGGTCTATAGAACCGTTTCAAGATTCACAGTGTCACTTATATGAGCTGTTGAACGTTTCTAAGATTCACTTAGTGTGCATCACCAATCAAGTTAAACCTCCTCACCTGACTCATATCAGAATTTAGGACCTACTTCATTAGGTCAAGTACTGCTCACTCACTCCCTTCCCAGTACCTTGTTGCTGATTCCTTGAAATTATCTGTACCTGTTATGAACACCAACTTAACAAAAAAAAATTTGCAAGGGGCGACCTTCTACATCCCCAATATTTGGAGTTTTGTCTGCACATCCATAATCTCTAAATATACTGCCTCAGATGTCAAACGAGTTTGGAAAAGTATATCTGCAGACCGAATCTGTATATTTGAGATTTGTATGCAAATACAGAGTGCCCATCCACAAGCATCTGAGATGTGAGCATCCCGAACACCAGTTTGTGAAAAAGAACTGCATCTGCATGGTGGCACAATCTCTAGTTAATCACTGAAGCACATATCCTTAATGTCCATAGAAATGGTGTTGAAAACCAAGTTAAGATTTGACAGGGTTTTAGTCTATACAGTTTTAGTAAATCTGTAAGAAACTTATTCTACTACAGGAGTTACCAGCGTGTTGCAGATAAGAATGAGCTGTGTTTTCTTTATTTTCTTAAGTTATCATTTGGTTGGCAGCTGTGGATCCTGTTTTCCAAAAAAGAGGCTTAAGAGTTCTTGTTGATTTAGGCATTCCCAGTATGTTAAAAGAATCAGTAGCATTGTTCTGTGAAACAATAGCAGAACTGTGATGCCTACCCTTGGAAACAGGAATAGAGTGTGGCACTGACAGCTATCTTGTTTAAAGGTGGGCCTTGTTGTTATTTATATTTGAAGGAATCTTATGTAAAAGACTCTGCAGGGTAACATGGTGATGTTCTTAGGCATGGAGTCCCTTGCAGATGGGCAGTTACATGGAGTCTCACAGCAGTTATCCTGCCAGAGCAATTTAATGCAGTCCTCTAACTAAAACCTCGATGTAGAAAGAGGCAGTAGAGGAAGCTAGTGTGCCAGATATGGAATCATGTGCACTGCCAGGATGGTGGGTAGATATGTTGGTGATGCACTTCCATGTACTACACACTACCTGGCAATTGATAGAATAGAAGCCCTTCCTACTGCGATACTGCTCACCCTGTGGACCTAGCGGGGCCTTAATTGCAACATTGGTGCAATCTATCACACAGAATACCTCAGGAAAAGGTGCCATCCTATAAAATGCATGCATAATTCAAGCTTAAGGCTTGAGGCAACACCAGGAAATAGATGTACTGATCCACATGTCCCAAGAATATATCCAGGAGGACACAATGAATTGGCATAAATGGCCTCTATGAATCGTGACTCAGCCGTGCCTGATTGCGCTCACCCCCAAATTCCTTAACACATTTGCATTACTTACTATGACTACCAGCCTTTAAATGTTTGCTCTATCATATGGTTGATAATATTAAAGAAAGCACATACAGATGAATAAATTGCATCAATATATATGAATAAAGCCAAAAATAATACCAAATGAGTATACACAATATAATGAATTATAAAATTACAAAATTATATGAATCTAACAAGATATTCCACTTACTTCATTTTTGAAGAAAGGGCTCTATAAATAATTAATAAGTGAATTTGTTACATATTTTTTTAAATGAATATCTGTATGTTTTGGTTTGAACAACCAAATTAATGGCACCTGCTTATAAGTGCTATGCAATAAAGGAATAAATGCTGCTGTATTAATGTGGGTGGTAATCCTTATGTATTATGGTGGCAATAAATTTGTAATGGTGAAGCAGTCATACACACGCACGCAGGCACTTGCGCGCACACACACTCACACACACATACACACACACACACACACACACATATGTATGTATATATATATATATATGGGTCTACTTTTTTTGTTTGAAGTTACATTATTTCAAACAAGAAAAGTACAGCCCCACTTCTGCGAAAGTACACTTTAGTAAAAGTGCACTTTCGCGAAAGCCGATTCACTAAAGCACAGTACAGTGGGGATAAGGAAATATATCCTTTTCCCCATTATAGTGCGATCTCAGAGTTGGTATATGGGTATGGGGGGCTTAATAAATACAAAGTAAACAAAAAAACATTGTTTTGCAGGGGGCAACCCCCCCTGCACCCCCTCATGTGGGTCACACCCCCACTACTTAAATATACCAATTCCGAGATTGCACTACAGTGGGGAAAAGGATATATTTCCTTATCCCCACTGTACCGTGCTTCGGAAGTCGGGTCGTACTTTTGTTAGTCGAAGTAATGTAACTAATAAAAGTAGACCCATATATCTACATGTGCCTTTTATAATGTATTTTATGCAGGGTAAACCACAAGGAAGCTGTCAGAGGGTTTGTGAGCACACATATGGTATGCGCAATGAATCAAGGATAATGCTCTGTAGTAATATTCCACAAATTGTAGAAATTTCATAACATTTCTATTCTTTGTGTTGGACCAAACCTTTATGAATGAAAGGGTTTTTTTCATAGTAAATGGGCTAAATGTTAACTATCAGATGTTTTTTTTTTTTTTAATTAAGGGCACGTTAAATATGTAAAGACTTTTGATTCATCATGTTATTTATAGCTGACATCCTTGGGATGGAAACAGAAACTCTTTGATATAATGTGTTATACATCAGCTGACATTTTAAATAAGTGGTGTTTAGCATTTATTGGTTCTGTTTGTTATTGTGTGTTTTTTTTTTTACTTTTATTGTGCTTAACCTAGTTTAATTTATGTGTTAAAATCATTTGGAAAAAGTTTGGTAATGCTATTGTAAGTTATTAAAGGCTTCTTAGTTATTGTCCAGTTGTATTTACATTTTTTTGCTTTAACAGTTGGCAAATATGTCCACCAAGTGGTCTTTTTGGTTTTAATAAATACATTTCTTCTCATAGAGCACAGCCTTCTATCTGTGTGATGGAAATATTTATTTTTTGAACTTAACAGAACAGAGGGCACAACAGTAACATGCACTTTTTTATTGAAGCACTTTGCTTAATCCTTCAGGACTATATTCCATAGCACATAATTGCCTTCAGTAGTATTAGTTATTCATTGTGTATAATTGTCAAGCCTTGACTTTTACTTCTCCTTGTTTATTATTGCACTGTGTTGCAAATCTATTTGTTCTCTCATTTTGTAACTAGGTCATATCTGAAAATGGTGCCCTGACGGACCACTTCACCTACCTGCTAAATAAAAAAATAAAGTAAAATAATAATAGCTATAGACTTATAGGGCCCTTACAAGCCTAGCCAATATAACCAAAATTTGCCCAATATATCACCCCAGGGAGCAAGAGGTGCCTCTTCTTTCAGTATGTTACACACTGCCCAGGTCCATAAGGGACATAGGCACTACCCCGGGCGTGAATTTGCAAGTCACCATCCCTTGATCCAAATTGCATTTGAAGAGGGGCAGGGAAGGGCTCTGTTTAATGTGAATAGGAAGTCTGCTCCAAAGAAGGGGCAAACTCTGAGACACATATCTGTCTCTACAGCATATATTGTTTGAGTTGCTAAATTTAGATCCCTAGAGCGGGTGACCCTTGTGCTTTTTCACTTGCAGATGTGTAACAGCTCCATCAGAGCTGGATTTGTGAGTGCCTTGTAGGTAAGGCATAGGCCACCCCTTAATAGTTGGTAGGAGACAGAGTAAATGGATAGGGCCTTTGGTCCACATACCATGTTGTTTACACCGTGTATTTTCTTTGTGAGGAACCTCTGAGGTCATTCCAGCTGCTGTAAGTGCCTAGACAAGTACATGCCAAATTGTGCACTGTACTTGATTACTGTTCTAATGAGGGTTGAGTACAGCAGGACTATAATTTCCTTGGATCTGGATGCCATACCTTTACTTATAAGTTGTGCCACATAAAAGGATTTTGTCACCGCTGTGGACACATGGCTGTCAAAGTTCAGGCTACTATCTATCTGTGTACCTAGATATCTCACCTCTGAGTCCACTCTAAAGAGTGTGCTATTGCTGTTGTAATTTGCAGGAGTATCTGACTTCCCAAAGGGTATGATAATACATGTTTTTGAATTTAGTTTGAGGTCATGGTTCTGGCACCAATCATTTGTCTGATCTAGACCCTCCTGAAGGATATCTACATCACTGGGGGATTCACTGATTGTCCCCAGCTTGCAGTCATTGGCAAACATTGTCATCCAGAGGCCTTCCACATTTGCCTCAACTTCAAAGAAATATATTCCAAACAGGAGTGGTCACAGTACTGAGCCCTGTGGCACACCACTAGTAACTGGCCTCTTGTTGGATCTGGATTCACACACTTTAACCACGTGTCCTGTCCGTGAACCAATTGGCTCTCCTTCTGGTGACATAGGAATTTATGCCCCGTTTTGTATGTTTATTTATAATACCTTTGTGGCAAATTGTGGCAAATGCCTTGGCCAGGTCAAGGTAGGCAATATGTAGTGTTTTACTCTCATCCTTAGCCTTAGTGACTTTCTCAAAGAAATTCACCAGATTTAGTAGGCATGACCTGCCCTTGACAAAGACAAATTGGGTCCAGTGTCTGGAGGTTTCCTATGTCATTATGTATCAGGTCCATGATTATGTTTTCCATGGTCTTACATATCACTCTAGTCACACTTATGTGTCTATAATCTCTCAGGAGAATAGATAGTCCCCCTTTATGCAGAGGGATGACTGTTGTTGTCCTCCACTCTGTCAGGACAAAGCCAGTCCTGAGATTGTGCTTAAATAGAGATCATAATGGGCCTAATAAGTCCTGATTTAAGCTGTTTATGCAGCAACCTGGTATACTATCAGGGCCCATTGAAGCCGTGGTTGTTGGCTTTAGAGAGCGCAGTGGCAACCTGTTCTGTGGTGATATTGGCATAAAAGGTACATCAGTGTGTCTCATAATGCAGTCTCCTTTGACCAGAATATTGTTTTGTGGAGTGTTTCACCTTATGGGCTTGGTAGTTGAAGCACCATGAGATGTGGTTTTATGTGTTGTGATGGGAATTGTCTTGTTTGTGTGCACACAGAGTTTATGAGGACTGCGCCTGAGAGGCCTTTGAGTTTTAGGTAAGTTACACGTGAGCACCTCTGCATATGTAGGTCTATGTGTGTGGTCATTTATGGGTGTGATGAGTAATGTGTGTGAGTTGATAACAACTTGTTTGTTGCTTTTTGAGTCTGTATGTGAGAGTCCATCCTCCAATGTCAATTTGTAACAACATCTCTCAAATACTGTAATTGTTTGTTCAAGAGTTAAGTGGTTGTCAGTGCACATAAGGCAATTGTTACATTGCCTGACAATACCCATATCCACCAAGCTGGATGCAGAGATAGCAGGGAAGTGCCCATCCATGGTTGCAGGTCCTAATGTGTTCTTTAAAGGAATACTAATAGACGGTGTTTGTAATGGATGAGGGAAGTGTGCTTACATGGTGTAATCTGCAGCTAACCTAACCAGCAATGCTGCCCAGTGCCAAATCAGATGCTGTCTGAACACCAATAGTCCTGAGTGTTATAATAAGGTAACTAGCACAGTAAACTTTCACGGTATAATGAAAATAAGCAGTGTTTCCAGATGTGTGCATCTGTACAGGGTACTGGCACAGGAACAGCTTTCTCCAAATGTGCTGACTTTATACCAGCAGTGGAAATACAGAAAACTGATTGAGCCCTCTGGCCAATACAGCCACTATACTTAAAGAACTTTTGTTTGCTTTCCAGCTCAGATAGACTAGGTAAACAACTACTGCCACTAGATGAATAATGCCAGCCCTCCTAATGTAAAAGACAGTAAAGGAGTGTCCGAAGTGAAATGCTAACACAAACAAGCTTAAACAATAAGAAATGATACCACAAATAAACTTAAAGATACTGATACAGCAATATACTTTAAATAGCTTATAAAAATGTGATTATTCAATAAAAGTACTTTGCTTTGTATAGGTAGCAGGGAATCACCATCTGTGCTTTTAGTTTATGCAGGCTTGAAATCTTTTCAGATAAAGACAAAGACCCAGAAATTCACTGTGTATTTAACTATCACTCAAGAAACAATGTAACCAATGGGAAAAAAATCATATGATATGAATATGAATATATATATATATATATATATATATATATATATATATATATATATATATATATATATATATATATATATATATATATCATCTGGAAAACAGTTGTGTGTAGTTGCTGGATATGGTAAGTAACTTAATTAACAGATTGTAAATCCTTACTACGTCACTCCTCAAGTTGTATGTAAAATTTGAATTCGAACTGTATCAGCTAATACAGAGTGATATATTAATGGTTGGCTAAAATTAACACAGGTTTTTGAGCAATTAATTATGTATTGTCTGCTGTGAGGATCAGCTTGCCTGGAAAGATAAATTCATTACTGATGTATTCTTATATTATATTCAAACATTATTAACAGACTGTCCCTGTGATTCACAGACATTCTGCCTGTCAGTGCTAATTGGCTAGCATGGGTTTGACAATTAGCATGATGTTAACACTCTATGATTCAAAGACAAGGTAAAGCTGCACAGAGGAACACCTCATTAGCAGCTTATTACAAATTTTCTGAATGGAACACTGCGTTGTTAGACCTGGCCAGGCCAGTATTCTCCCTACCAGCCCACACATTGTGGTAACATAAGCACATTCCAAAATAAATGCAAACACATACACACAGGTACCCTTGCAGCTACAAGCAAGCTCTTACAGACATCTCACAGACATACACACACACATTCACACAAGCATACACACACAGCCATGTCCCTATAATTACCACATGCAGCACAAACACACACACACACACACACACACACACACACACACACACACACACACACACACACAAACAGCACCCCTAAACTTACCTCCCACAGGGCAACCACCCAAACATACACTGTCAGACAGACATACACATCCATTCAGCTTCTTTCATGTACCTATAGATTTGTGCATTTTCACACACACACACACACACACACACACACACACACACACACACAAAATAATGATATTACCTGTACTCACACAATGAGCTATGAACCCCTTCATACAGTAGAATGGGTAAACACCTTCTTTTTTGAAGACATTCACTTTTCCTCCTAATTGAAAACATAATGTTACGAAGTGATATTTGCATCATTGCACCACATTATTTTGGTAACAGCTACATTTCGGGGGGTGAGCAGATGGCTAATTTGCATTAGCTGCTCCCTGGACTGCTACATTTGCATGAGGCTTCTCCAGTGCAACTTTTCTCTATGATAAAGCCAGCAGAAAAACTGGTCTGCTGCATCTGCATGGGGCTTTTCCAGCATGAAAGTTCTCCATGCTAAGGCCATTACCAGCAGAAACTTGTCTGTTGCATTTGCATGGGGGTTCTCCAGTGCAACTGTTCTCCATGCTAGTGGCAGAATCGTCTGTGGATCACACAGGTTTGCCGTGATTCTGAAATCTTTGGAGTTAAGGCTTCCACTTTGTTGTAACCCTTTCTGAACCCTGGGTATATTTTTTGCTGTCTGTGGGGGATGTAGAACAAAAGGGTGACTATCCCATAGAAATATAAATTGTAATGGGCAGTGGAAAATTCATTTTATTTTGAACATTTTTGAAGTTTACATAAACAATCATTATTTAAATGTCTGTTTTCTTGGTATTTTGCAAAACAAGTTCAAAGACAAAAAACAAAACAGTAAGATATGACATGCCTAGAAATCTTGACAACAGGAAAACAAAAGCAGATAAAAGTAATTTAGGATAAAAAATTGACATATCAGAAAGTAGATGTGGTGCCCCTGTTAGAATCAAAACAGACTCATCTGACACAGTAGAACATCAGTCACTTCCTAAAGGAGTACTCAGAATTGCACACCTGAATCAAGGAAGGTGGCTGGTTCCAAAGCACCTGAGTAAGGTAGGCAAAAGATGGCCTAGCAGATATTTCTAAAGGCTTCTGTGGAACCTTTAGTAGCCCCCTCACCCAATGATCTAAGGCACCTAGCTGGAGCATAGGGTCTCAGGACTTCTTTAGATAAGCAGAACTGAGACTCTGAAGCAACCCTCTCAACTTACAGACATTGAAATTATGTGCAAAGGCTCTTGAAAACTAGGTGCATCCTGCCAAAAATGTGTGTGTGTGTGTGTGTGTGTGTGTGTGTGTGTGTGTGTGTGTGTGTGTGTCTGTATCTAGTTGAATCACTTGCTATTATAATGAAGTGGTTGAGCATGACGGACTGGCATACCCCACTTCTTGATTCTTGTTAAAGCTCATCCCAACATTGTGGGGAGATTGCTGAATGTGGAGTTGCTAAGTTTCTCTTCTGTTGGATCCATTAAAGCCCTCCAGGTGTTTCCATGGGTAAACATTCAAGCACTTGCTATCAGTTGTTGTTCAATTATTGTTTATTCAGTTATATCACATATATAACTGTGTGTGTGTGTGTGTGTGTGTGTGTGTGTGTGTGTGTGTGTGTGTGTGTGTGTGTGTGTGTCTTACACACACACACACACACACACACACACACACACACACTTCTCACTCTATATATATATATATATATATATATATAGATATATATATATATGTGTGTGTGCATGTGTACAGCAGTAGGTTGTAAGCTTGAGTGTTTATCCTATGGACCCTGAAAATGGGTAATTTAGGACAGCCTTAAGAAAAGTATATTTTGTAGAGTCATTAGCTGAGTATAGATTATTTATTTATTATTTATTTATTTTATTTTGCATTTGTTTACCAGGATAGTCCGACTGAATACATGTCCATTTTCACCAGAGGCCCGGGGAGAAAAGCTCCACAAAGACAAACTTACATAGATTACACAGAAGTTAGCAAACAATTATAAAAACAAAGTGATTATATACAATGGGTTAGTAGTGATTCTCTAGTAGGGACTCACAATTGTCATGGACAGAGAATTAAAAGTAAGAGACATCAGATTGGAAGCACAGCTTGGTGATGTAGTTACAAGTTATGATAATTGCAGTATATGCTTTTAGTTTATAACTTAATCAGGGTTTAGATTAATGCAGGGGAAATACCTCTGAACCTCTTAGTGCAAGAAATCTGGACAAAGCCCAACAAAACTGGGGGACAAAAGCTCCAAAAATATGGCTATATTTTAAATATTGGTCTTATAAACTTAGAAAATTGCTAAAGTAACAAGGTTGTTTTAATATACATTTTCTGACGGACCTGAAGTCTGAAGCTTAAATATACGTCATTATTTAGTGACTTCAATCCTCAGAAAATCCCAGTGATTTCCCAGAAAACTACACACTTTATGAAGAACAGAGTAAAAATATAAGCCAAAAATCTGGACATTTGAGAGGTATGATGCCGGGGGGGGGGGGGGTTAAAGAATGACAGGGACAGATGGAAGATTACCTGGATAAGGAGTAAAGGAGATGTTTCAAAGGGGCTGATTCCCCACTTGAGCAAACTCAGATACAGAAGTATCCACTATGTATTCCCTATGCATGTTAATCTGCTGATATGTACCGTGATATCAGCTATAGCTGTCTAGAGACATAGCCTGGAGTCCATATAGATATCCTAAAATAGAAACATTTTTTGGTCAGTGGAGCTGCCTAAATGCTTTTTATATGTCCTTAAAAGTAAATTAATGTCATGTATGTCAGGATTCATTAGAGGAGATGCTAGGTAAAGTTGAATACATTAAGTATGATGTCACTGTAAATAAAGTTCTTCAAAGCCATGAAAATTCAACTACAGGAAACTGGTGCACGACACATTTCAGAGAATACTTTTAAAGTCCTATCCAATCCAACCAAAATTATCAAGGATTAATCTGAAAGAATGCTATTGAAATACAGAGACTTTGTTTTTTAAATGCAAAAGCATTTAGCTAGAGAGGATCATACACTAGAATCCAGAAAAAAAGGGGTGGGTACATATCTAATTCCATTAATACTGGCAGTGTGTTTTCTTTTGTGCTGGACTCAGCAGTTTAGATCTGGTGATGTGTTCTGTTATTTTTCTAAATTAACTGCTCTGTACATATATTTTGTACTTGGAAACATAGTGTTAATATTACAAAAGGACATGTGCTGTGAGCAAATACAAACTATGCCACAACAGACTTTTGTGAGTTGTGTGAATTTTTAAAACAAATGTAACTTTTCCAGACTTTTGCTGCATTAGACTTCAGCTCTTACTAATGTTATGCATAAATGTCTTTTTGCAAAATGGATACTGCAGAAAAACAAAAACTAATTATTATTCATTTTGAATTTGATGGACAACAGTGCTGGCCATACCTATAGGTTTATCAATGTATGATCATATGGATGCTGCTATAACAACTCTAAGTTGTTCCTCTTCTGTGTTACTTTTAATACAGTAGAATAGAGTGAAAGCCAGAGAAGTTACAGCATTTCTAAATGTATAGGGCCTGAGTTCCCATGGTAACAAACAAAACCTTGTTGCCTAGGACAGACTCTTCATGACATGCATGGGAGGAAGTGCTTCCCGGGAAAACTGTCTAGAAAATCCAACTTCTGTCTTCTATTCTCAAAAACAGTACAGATGGTCTATTGTTGCAGTTTAAAATAAAGAATGTTAATTTATAGGTTCTAATAGGTATGTGTGTATATTATAAACCCCTCACAAATCTCTTTGCTCTCTCTCTCTCTCTCTCTCTCTCTCTCTATATATATATATATATATATATATATATATGTATACGTACATGTAACATCAGCCCTAGAAACTAAGGCCCCAAACAGTTTGTAGTTTTTTTTTTTTTTTTTTTGGAAAGTACAAAACATTTCAGCAGACTTTATATTCTTTACTGAGCAAAGATTCTTGTTTTTAAAAGTACAGACAGACAGAAAGAACAATTCTACTATATGAAATTAATATTTACCTTTTGGCTGCAATCAACGTTAGGAGGTGATTTTCTGGCATGAGGAAATGAAAACTTTAGGTTTTCAAATTCCTTAATCTTAAATATACCAACTTCACTACTACACCAACTCAAAGAAAGAGAAAAGTACTCCCACAAGGCCAACACCGCTGGCACAATTCACTGACAATGATTACGTATGGAGGTGCTCCAGTCCTCGGGTCTTGAGCCTTGGACAATTGATGCTTGAGAAATCAAACTCCATCCACTTGTAAGATAGCTATAAGAAGAGTAATAGTGAATAGAATAGGACTGCAGTTGTGCTGCTTGACATGATGTGGGCACAAGTATTGCAAATTCTGCTTAGTCCTCTGGCCTTGAGACAACCATTTTCAGAATACATATGCATGGGTAACATTGTCTGTTCCAGCTCAAGCAATGGCACGTGGAACACAAAATAATCAGCAAAAATTATTTTAAAGTTGGGTATTTTGTTTTTCTGGGTTTTTGGTTACCCTTGGTTCATCATGCAGTGTTTTTTTTGCTCATATAGAGCTTATCAGTCTTACCAAACTGACCAGAATATTTCTTAGCTTACAGCTGGCAAGCAGGGTGGTTTCTGGCATTTTGTTTTATTTTACATAATGATGATGTCCCTTTGCATGGTGGTGGGGCTTATGAGATACTGTAGTGGCATAATTTACAGAATACTCAAGTAGTTTTATTTTCCTATTAATAAATTAGAAAGACTGTGTACACCAAGGCCTAGAACCAGCACTCCCCTCCTCAACAGTCACATAGTGGTTGGCTCACTGGCCTCCCCTGATATTATTTATATGCTGGTCACATACTCTGCCTTCTTTAGAAAAAGGAAAGCCGATAGTGGGGGCCAAATGCATTCCCATCATGGCCAACCCTTCTGTCTGTCTGCCTGTCTGTCGCTCTTTCTCTCCCTCTCTTTCTGTGAGTACAGAACTGAGGTTGTATTAGCACCACCACAAGTCAGACAGTTACAGATGTATTCTTTACAAAGTGTACGTATACCAACCAAAACTGTATTCTTAGCAGAAGCAGTGTCTTTTGAACAGACTTTTTAGTTTTTGGAAATCCTGCTTATGTTTAGGCTTCCATTTTATAAATTTGTTTTTTACAATTTTAAAGGTTTACTGAGTGGATAGGCTCAGCTGATGTAAGGGCTTGTTTGAACTGAGCTCATGATACCATAAAATGCAAGATAACAGCACCTAACCGTACTCTAAAGGGCTTTAAAACATTCCATAAAATATTTAAATGTGTCAGCTATCTCAGAGCTTGTAAACTAACTTTAAGGAAAATATCTTCAGAATCTTTCTTAAAATCATCGTTTTCTAACTTCCCAATGCATTTCTTGTACTATAACACTATAGCACAAGGTATGTGTTACTTACTTACTTAGCAGCAGTTAGGTATTTGCTGTGCCTGCTGAAACTGGAAAGCATTGAAACAATGAGGCATGAAGCAGTGAAGCATGATGATTTAGTTGTAAGGCCTCTGCTTTACAGGTCGAGGGATTAGTTTGGACTTTTTCTTGGTTACCTTTTGCTTATGCACATTCAGTTTCTCATGGCTTATTTGCTGCTAGATGATGGCTTATTTGCTACTTGTTTGTATATTCTAGTGTGAGAAACTCAAATGACACATATCGCCTGTAAATGCATTTTCTAAGTTTGTCTGAATTTAGAGGCAGTATACTTATAGTCTGCTAGTGTGAAGGCAAATTCTCCCTATCTTGGGATGCAGTGGAAGACACTTTTAAACTTGCTGCCAAGGAATGAACCTCAGTGAGTTGGTGAAACAGGAGCAAATTGGGTTTGAGTTTTTATGGTGTTTTCTTTTGCATGTTGACCCTGTAGCTTAATATGCTTTCTTTGAGTACTCTGGTTTCCTCCCACATTCCTTAAACATGCTGTCTGATTGGCCATATTATACACAAACATAGAGGATTATAATTGATTTGCCAATCATAGCCATCTTATTATGTATTTGAGATATGGATACCAAGAAATTCACCTCGAGAGCAAAGCTTGAGAGGTGAATCTTGGCATCCATATTGAGAAAAACATAATTGTAGGTTAGGATCAAGACCCAGCCATTATCCTTTATAGTGCATGTAGCTTTATCTGCTCTATTACAGTAAAAAAGAAGCAAAATGCTAAGTGTTTTGCTGGCTTTCAAAACCATAAAACACTTTGCTAGCACTGGCAGAAGGGCAATGTAAGACAGTCCCTTACATTTGCACTCACCTTCAATAACTCTCAACTGTCCAGATTTTCACAGAACGTCCAGATTATTGCTTCATATTTTTAGTCTGTTCCTCTTAAAATCTGTGGTTTTGGAGAAACCACTAAGAATTGAAGTCACTAAATAATGACATACATTTAAGTTTTAGACTTTGTTTCCTTCAGAAAATGCAGACAAATGCACTTTCTTTACTTAAGCTATATTTTATGCTTATAACAGGATGTTAGGGACACCTTATCTGCACAAACAAATCTTTTGTACTGCCACTATCATTTGCTGGCCAGTACTGCCATATTTGACTGCTTAGCATGAGACCTAACCTTAACAACTTAAGCAGGAATTGTGCTTAAAATTTGTTAAGATCAGGTCTTGCACCACATTAGTTCTTAACTGGTTTGCCTTTTTCCAAATATTGGATCGTAATCAGAATCCTCTATACATTATATATATATATCGAATGTTTATTTCTGTGGACAGAATGAAGTGCGTGTCCGATTTAACAGCTGTATGTATCACTGAATGCAAGCTTGGTTCAGCCCTTGTGATATGTAAAGCAGGAAGACGGATTTTTGAAGATGACTGTGGGTTTGGGGGTGGGAGTGAGTGTGTGTAGGATACAGTTATTTCAGTTGGCTAGATAATAGTGTTGAAACTTTTAGGTCAAACTTTCAGCAATGGGTAATAGGATTGTGTGTGTGTGTGTGTGTGTGTGTGTGTGTGTGTGTGTGTGTGTGTGTGTGTGTGTGTGTGTGTGTGTGTGTGTGTGTGTGTGTGTGTGTGTTAATTTTGGCAATGTTTCTACAAAGTTCTTGTATGGTGGTGGTGTTACAGAAAGTTTCTTTTCTAGGATGTGGTATAGGGTTGGTGTTAGGAAAAGGTCTATATTTATTTATTTTGCTCGCTTGTTAATCTGGTGAAGTAGACTGGCACCTTATCTGACTGAAATATGAGTTTGGGAGAGCAGCTGTGGCACCTTACCTGACTCAAATATGAGTTTGGGAGAGCAGCTGTGGTACCTTACCTAACTCAAATGAGTTTGGGTGAGCAGCTGCAGCACCTTACCTGTCTCAAATATAAGTTTAGACCAGCAGCTACAGCACCTTACCTGACTCAAATATGAGTTTAGGCCAGCAGCTGCAACACTTTACCTGACTCAAATATGAGTTTAAGCCAGCAGCTACAGCACCTTACCTGACTCAAATATGGGTTTAGGCCAGCAGCTGCAGCACCTTACCTGACTCAAATATGAGTTTGGGAGAGCAGCTGTGGCACCTTACCTGACTCAAATATGAGTTTGGGAGAGCAGCTGTGGCACCTTACCTAACTCAAATGAGTTTGGGTGAGCAGCTGCAGCACCTTACCTGTCTCAAATATGAGTTTAGGCCAGCAGCTACAGCACCTTACCTGACTCAAATATGAGTTTAGGCCAGCAGCTACAGCACCTTACCTGACTCAAATATGAGTTTAGGCCAGCAGCTACAGCAACTTACCTGACTCAAATATAAGTTTAGACCAGCAGCTGCAGCACCTTACCTGTCTCAAATATGAGTTTAGGCCAGCAGCTACAGCACCTTACCTGTCTCAAATATAAGTTTAGACCAGCAGCTACAGCACCTTACCTGACTCAAATATGAGTTTAGGCCAGCAGCTGCAACACTTTACCTGACTCAAATATGAGTTTGGGAGAGCAGCTGTGGCACCTTACCTAACTCAAATGAGTTTGGGTGAGCAGCTGCAGCACCTTACCTGTCTCAAATATGAGTTTAAGCCAGCAGCTACAGCACCTTACCTGACTCAAATATGGGTTTAGGCCAGCAGCTGCAGCACCTTACCTGACTCAAATATGAGTTTGGGAGAGCAGCTGTGGCACCTTACCTGACTCAAATATGAGTTTGGGAGAGCAGCTGTGGCACCTTACCTAACTCAAATGAGTTTGGGTGAGCAGCTGCAGCACCTTACCTGTCTCAAATATGAGTTTAGGCCAGCAGCTACAGCACCTTACCTGACTCAAATATGAGTTTAGGCCAGCAGCTGCAGCGCCTTACCCGACTCAAATATGAGTTTAGGCCAGCAGCTGCAGCACCTTACCTGACTCAAATATGAGTTTAGGCCAGCAGCTGCAGCACCTTACCTAACTCAAATATGAGTTTAGGCCAGCAGCTGCAGCGCCTTACCCGACTCAAATATGAGTTTAGGCCAGCAGCTGCAGCACCTTACCTGACTCAAATATGAGTTTAGGCCAGCAGCTGCAGCACCTTACCTGACTCAAATATGAGTTTAGGCCAGCAGCTGCAGCACCTTACCTGACTCAAATATGAGTTTAGGCCAGCAGCTGCAGCACCTTACCTGACTCAAATATGAGTTTAAGCAAGTAGCTGCAGCACCTTACCTGAGCACATTATTTGAACCTGAACAAGGTAAGTGTGGCAGCTATGAAGAGGAAGTGGCAGGAGATGGGGATGTAGATTAGGGTTTCAGGGAGGAATTGGGAAGGAGATTTAGGATTTTGGAGTGGAACGGGAGTGTTAGGGTTAGGGAGCAGAAAGGGCATTAAGGGTTAAGGAGTGCTAGGGGAAGTTTAGAGTTAGGGAACAATCAGAGAACTTAGAATTAGGTGGGACTGGACTTTTAGGTTTAGGGGATGATTTTAGATTTTCGAGTTATGCACAGGGAGTGAAGTTTTAGGTTTAGGAAGCAATCAAGGACAATAGGGTTAGGGAGCAGGAATGGAAATTTGGGTTTAGGGATCAAGGATTCAAGTTAAGATCATAGGGGAGATTTAGGATTAGAATTATGGCTCTGGTTGGGCTATATAGCTTAATAAGGTTGGGTGCTGGAAGGAATAAATAAGTAAGTTTGGGCTAGTGGAGTTAAAGGTATTTGCCTTTTGGAGCCAGTGGCAATGAGCAAGTATGTCACAAGCCACTAACCTGCAGCCACTTGTTGTGGACACATGTTTCCATATTTGCTAAGTCTGTACCTAAATGTCATCTTTCAAATCGTACTGCAATTGACATTGTCTTGGCTTCAGCCTGAGTTTTGGATGAAAATGCTCCTCCTTAAATCAGCCTGCATCCCTGGAAAACAAACAAATGAGTACAAGCTGTAGACCAAAAAGGGATGGTGCACTTTCTTGGTTTCCCAGATCATTTCAGAGCTTAAGTGCCATTTATGTGGAATCTGCATGTTCTCTCTCTCTAGCCATGTGGATTTTTGTCAGATAGTCTGTTTTCCTCCCATATCCCACTGATATATTGTAGGCAAAGTGGTGATCCTCCAAATTGTTTGTAGGTATGCTTGCCATAGTGTAATGAATATGCATATCTGAACCCGGCAATGGCACCACATCCATAATTAGTTTCTATCCCTTAACATGAATTAAGTGCAC
>NC_056739.1:1133909754-1133942254 GCF_019279795.1 Protopterus annectens
AGCTAACAGGATACACAGAAACATAGATTTCAACTGTTGATCATAGCATCTTGACTTGCTTAGTCTATCAGTTTCTCTGTATTCTTACTAAGCTGTTTCTACTTTACAAAGTTATTTTTATTTTCAGCCTTCATAAAAATAGTTTCATTTGCTGAATGTGTTTTTGAATTATTTTACTGTTTTTGATCCTAGTACTACTTAAGAAAGGTTGTTGTAATCGTCTGCTGCCCTTTCTGTGAAGAAACATTTTCTTGTATCTTCCCTGAACTCCATGTTATATCTTCTTTGTTCTCAGATGCTCATCTCTCTATATATATATTTCTCACTTTTGAGAGATGGTATACATAAGGGCTCTGCCATAGTTTTAAGGTTTTTAAAGGCTTCTGTCATGCCTACCTCCTTTACCTAAGCTTTTGTATATTAGAGTTTCATTTTGGTTTAAATGACTTCTGGTACAGAGTGAACACTACATTTGCTGAACATATCTTAACTTCCTCTAAGGATCACTGGCTATTTCCTGCTTCAGAAATGCTGATAACTACACACATATATTTTTCCCTTCTTCTGTTAAAACACACATTTGAAAAATGGATGGTTTCTGTGACTAAAGGCTAGAAGTTCTTTGTATTTGTGGTTGTGTTTAGAAATTTCCAGTATCACGTTGCTTGGACCCCCCCCAGAAAAATGCAAACCTTCATCAGATGATAGTAAAAGACACACATAACCATGTCTTTCCTAATATGGTCATGCAAAAATACCTGTACATCCTAATCAACCCACATTTTCTTTCTCTGACCACACTGACTGTATAGAAACTAAGTATATGGTCAATAAAGGCTTTGCAACAAAATAGAATGTACCTTTTGTCACCAAAAGCATGACAATCTATAGCCAAAAATGTAGCAATTCTTAAACTTGGATATACTCTGCTCCACATAATCCTCACTCTACTCCCATAAGCTACAAATAATAGAAAGCAAAATATGTTTTTCTTATACACTTCGTCAGCCGGTACATGCATCATTATGACATATTAAAGGACTTCCACTCCCAGGACAAAGCAGAACATTATTCATACCTAACACCCTCATATTCAAAATATCGATGCTTAGTCATTGCCCTTCATTCAAATCTAAACTTCTTGTTAGGGATCCAGTTGATGTACTAAGAAACACAGAACAGAAGAGATTGCTCCTCATAAGACATTGATTTGGTACCATTATTGAGGAAAGTGCCTTTTGAAAAATAAGCCCAGCCATGTAGAATCACCTTTCCTCACAGTTAAGGCCTACAATTTCTCTGCTAGAAATCAAGGCCATATTAAAAGAGCATCTTAAGAATGAAGCAGAGTGTAGCTGTTTCAAGGGTGTAGAATAAGGTACACAGTGTCATATCACTGATACATACCCATACTTTCTGTCTTTTCCAGCATTACGACAGACAATGTGGCTATTACCTCTATTGTTCTGGTAATGGCCAGAGATACCATTTATTGCAACCGGAATTAAGAGTTATTACTGCAGGTCACTTTGTTGACATGACAAGGGGTTTTGAAAAGGTCAACATACATACCCTTCTTTTCAACAAATTAAAAAGACTCAACTTTGGAGATAGCACTATCTGCTAGTTTTGCAGCTGTCTAAAAGACAGACTCTTCAGACTCCATAGTGATGTCTCATCCTCTACTGATGGTAAACGTATTACAGGTATACTACAAGGGTCTATGCTAGGTCCTCTTCTCTTCCCTCTGCTCTCTCTTTGTTAATGATTTTCCCTTACAATTACCAAATCATAAAATAATAGTGCACGCAGATGATATGCTGGTCCTACAGTCCAGTACTGACCACTCTGACCTACAAATGAAGTTACAGGGCAGTTTAACTCAGTTATACAGCTAGTCCACTACTAACAAACTACTAATTAACCATAAGAAAACAAATGTCACGGTCTTTACCTCCTCCAAGAAATTACCCTCTGTTCCTCCTATTCACTTAACAGATCTTAATGAGAACATAATTTCTAATGTCACTGAACAGAGGTACGTAGGCTTAATGTTTGGCCCTATATTTCCTTTACCAAACATACAGATTTTGTGACTAAGAAAGTCCTTGCTCAATTAAAAGTGTGTAACAAGATCAGTCACCTCCTTTCATACACTGCTTGTATGGCCATTGCTAAAAATATTTTAATTCCCAAACTTGAATATGGCCTTCCTTTTCTCATTATGCATTCATCTAACAATATTCAGAGAATACAGACTGCTAATAATAAAATCTGCAGATTCACTCTATTAGCAGACTCCTAAATACACCATTGTAATTTGCTAAGAAATTCTAAATGTCTTTCAGTGCCTCATATGGCCACTTTTCTTCTAAGTACACTAATCTGCATTTGATAAAACATGTTCACTGTCCCTCTTTAAGAGTGAAACTACCTTAAAAGACTCCTCCTAAGTACTTAGAACTACACAGGACAATAGCTCCTTTGTAGTATGCCCTACATTTACAACTGCTGTAGGTGAGCGCCTTCTGTAGCCTGGGTGATGCTCCCCGCAACCACCTGCCTACAGACATCATAGGTTTATAGGTTCATAGGTTGATACTAGGCTATCGGCCCTAGGGCCTATACAAACCTAACCATAACAATTCCCTGGATATTTTTTCCCCACAATATTTACTTCCCTGGACCCCTGTCTAGCAGGGCGACTGATGTGATCCCTGGAGTGAATTTCCTATCTCCCATCCAATCATCAAGGTTCCTTTTGAAGCGGGCCAAGGAGGTGCTCTGCTTGACATGTATGGGCAGTCTATTCCAGAGTATGGGGAGTCTCTGGGTCAGGAACCTATCCCTCCAGCATGTTTTGTTCATTGTGATGACAAGGTTTAGATCCCTGGAGTGTGTGGCTCTGAGGGATTGGAATTTCTTTAAGTGGAGCATGTCCAACACCTCAGGGTTTGACATGGCCTTGTATGTTAAGCAGAGATAACCTCTGAGTAGACAATATGCCACAGAGTATAGCTGGAGTTTTTTTAGACGGTCAGCATAGGGCATCTGCTTTAGGCCTGTGATTCTTTTAGTGAGGTATTTCTGTGGCCTTTCCAGCTGTTGCAGATGTCTTGTGAGGTACATACCAAACGGGGGGTTGTACTCTATGATGGGTCTAATGAGGGATGAGTACAGTGGGACAATGACCTCCTTTTTTCTGGATGAAAAGCCCTTAGTGATGAGGTGTGCCACAGAGAAGGATTTCCTGACTGTTGTGGCAATGTGGTTATCGAAAGTGAGACCACTGTCCATCTGTGTCCCTAAGTCTGTCATCACACTTTCGGTGTTTAGTGTATTGCCACCTATGTGGTAATTCATGGGTACATGGTTCTTCCCAAAGGGGATAATTATACATTTCTTGGCATTAAGCTTGAGCCCATGGCTCTGACACCAAGCATCTGTTTCTGTAAGGCCCTTTTGTAGAATATCCATGTCATTTGGAGATTCAATAATGGCTCCCAGTTTGCAGTCATCTGTGAACTTTGTTAGCAGGAGTCCCTTAGTGTTGGCCTCTACTTCAGAGAAGTAGATGCCAAACAAGAGCGGTCCCAGGACTGAACCCTGAGTTACTCCACTTGTCACTTGTCTGGAGCTGGATTTGGAGTCGGTTACTTTTACAGTCTGAGTTCTGTCAGTAAGCCAGTTGGCAACCCATCGAGTAATGTAGGGATTTATCTCCAGCTCAGTAAGTTTATCTATGATTCCAAAGTGGGGGATGGTGTCAAAGGCCTTGATGAGGTCCAAATAGGCTGTGTGGACCGTCTTACCCTTGTCCACAACTCTTGGGACTGATTCAAAGAAGTCAGTCAGATTCAGGAGACAAGATCGGTCCTTCACGAACCCAAACTGGGTGGGGACCAGTGTTTGAAGGTTGCCAATGTCTTTGTTTATAAGTTCCATGTTAATGCGTTCCATGCCCTTGCAGATCAGGCTCGTCAGACTGATGGGACGGTAGTTCCCGGGATCCAAGGTGGATCCCCCTTGTGGAGTGGGATAACTGTAGCTGTGTGCCACTCAGTGGGCACAAAGCCTGAGGTGAGCCTATGATTAAACATGACACTTAGGTGAGGTGCCAGTTCATTTTGTAGTTCATGTAGTACAAAGCCCGGGATGTCATCTGGTCCCATGGATGCTGAATTCTTAGCTTTGGAGAGTGCAGTTTCTACCTGTGCAGCCATGATTACCGGAATTTGACAATCGTTTGGTATTGAGATGGGCCCTTTAGGGGGTGAGAGGGGGGTGAAGTTGGCACTAAATCAATCTGCAAGGATATTGGCAATATCCTAGGGATCAGTATATTTAATGCCATTCTGTTGTAGCTCAGAGCATAATTGAGCATTGCCATTTAGATTCTTGACATAACTATAGAATACCTTGTGGTTGTCTTTCGAATCTTTGGCAATTTTATTTTCATAACTATCTTTGGAGGATTTTATGAGGGATCTCAGCTTCTTACTGAGACTGGTAAGGGAGTTTTTTGCATCCTGGGACTTTCCTCTTTTCTGCAACAGTTTCATTCTTCTGTTGTATAGTTTGTTTATGGCAGGGGACCACCAGAGGAGAGCGTCTTGGTTCTATTTGGGATGGCATGATTCATGCATGAGTGGATGTGCTCCTACACATCCTAGTGTAGGATTCAGCAGTCTAACTTTCAGTTCCCATCTACATGGGTGTCATGAAATTTGTGACTTCTGACTTGAGTAGCATGAAGTTGGCTTTGGAGAAGTTGTTTACGGAGGTTTCCTTACTGGGGGGGTGGGGGTGGGATGTGGATGTCAAGGGTGATCTAGAAACCATTAAAAACTTCAAAACTGCACTTAAAGAACTTCTCTTTACTGAATCTACCTGCAACTACTACCATGACAATGGTTAGGCAGCTTATCATCCTATATCATAAATAATAAAATGCATTTAACAAACTTTTCTCATCCACTTAATGTGGCGTGTTATATGCAAATATTTCCCATGTATAAAGGGAGTTTATGTATTATATATATGACTACACCATGTTTTTTGCATATCTTAACGTGCATTTTCTATATATTTTTGTTTTTTAAATGCACTCCAACTATATCTTTTAATGTTACCCTGTTTACATTCAGTCTTACTATATTCTTAATTTTGCTGTGTACTCATTTTGTATATAATATTATTGATTGAGATGCAGTGATGTATTTTCTGCTCTTTGAGTGCAGGTCATGGTTGAAAAGGTTTAACAGACCAGTCCACTTACCCAGTGAATAAGCAGTAAATAAATAAATACATTAACTAATTAAATAAACATTTTTCAGGTAAACTGACTGAAATCTTTATTATAAATATCAATACATTCTATCTTTTCTGGCATTACCAGAACAATTTGCAGTGAACAGAATGTAATCCCTATTGTATATAATGTAAATACCAACTAATCTATGGACTTCACACAACTACAGTTATTGTTGCCCCCAGGATGATGGGAACAACGTCTCTGAAAGCTGCAATTCTAAAGATAACTTCACTTTGAATTGCCTGTTTTTGTTATCTACTGATAATAATCTTAAATGTTGTTATTTTTTCTGATTGTTGATACTTTGTGTTGTTTGTTTTGGAGCAGTGGCTGTGGCCAAAAATTGTCAAATGACCAGCCCCTTACATGGTTATCAAATGGCAATAAATAAAATAAAATAAAATAAAGAAAGAAATAACTTTGCACATGAAGACCATCTATCATTAGACTGCTGTTGAAAAGCTATAACTGATTTGTCATGGGGGCAAAAGCTTGCCTCTGTTACCTGTCTTTTGGCCTCTGCCAGTTCAGGGTCGTTGTTTCTTTTATGTCTAGATCTATGTGATGGCTTTGATACTGCAAGTTCCCAAAACCGGAACAGCCTGAAAATTTGCATTTTTATTCCACCTGGCAGAAAAGCCCTTACATTACAGCTCAGCTTCTACTAAGTAAAGACAATGTAGCATATATTTTTGTCCAACAGCAACACGTTTTAAACAGAGAAGATGAGGTAAAATAAAGAATACTGGCATAAAGGACCTACATTGCATTGCTGTGTTATGCAAGACTACATTTCTCAACCATTGGAAGATGGAAGAGCATTGCCATACCTCTTAACCTCTCAAAGTCCAGCAGGGGACCATCAAAAATCAGGAAAATGTGTCCAAAATTATAGAACTCAAAATTTGCTTATGCATAAATGGGGTCTACTTCACATTGTCGTAAACTGACAATATTCAGTCTGATATTGTCGGCACGACAATATTGAAGGTGAAGAACATTATGCAAGTAAACAGAAATCTCCGCAAGGGGAGATTTCTGTTTACCTCAATGTAGTGCGGTCTTGGAGTTGCTATATTTAAGTGTGTGCGTGTGTGTGTGTGGGGGGGGGGTGCCTACGCAATTTAGTTGTTTTTTTTTACGTTATTAGATGTTTTACTAATCTATCAATAAAGTTTGACCTTTATTGATTCGATTAAGTAAACTTTTGATAACGTGATATAGACGCTATGCATGTATGCCTTTGGGGGAGGAATATCTTTCAACTTTCCAGGTTTTAATTAGATGGATGACCCTAATTTTTTTTCTCAGACTTTTGCTCCATCCCTTCTAAAATTATAAATTATAATTATAAATTAAAAAACATTCCAAATTTGGAACCTTTTCCCTAATTATTAATTGCTTTGTCCCTGACTCTGGAGGTAAATGTTGAGAGTTATGCACAGGAATAGGGACAGAATACACAAATATTCCCTCTTGGGGAGGCATGATCTGCAAAATTAGGAATCTCATGGTGCTAAGAGGTGTTTAACTACACAGCTGCAGCATTAATGTTTCCTTGCTTCACTGTGAAAGTAACATACATGCAAAACACCCACGTAATCAACCTTGCATTCAATACCCATCAGTGCAAATTTGTAACATGTATATATGTGTGTGTGTGAATGATATACAGACAGAAATGGACAGATTGCAGTTAGTAATTGTAAATGTTGTTTGCAGTTTAAGGTTGGATTTTATTAAAGATGAGTCAAAAGCCAAGACTCATTCAAATGGCACCATGCCACATATCCACAAAGTACTAAACTTAACAAAGGCAGAATTCAGATTCAAGAAAGTTAAAACTATGTTAACTGTGGTCATATGCCAGACTGGAGAGAGAGTTATCTGATCCTTGATGGATGGTTACATTTAGTACTGCTGTCCTAGCAAACCAGCAGCATGTGACTTCCTGATTCAGCAACAGTTAAGGTGAAGAGGAGAAGGCAAGCAATGACAATGACAGCATTGCAAAGAATATCACTAATCCCAGGATGAGGAGACCCCGAGTAGCTGCAGCTTGCAGTTCTGACTCTTTCCGCCTGCTGGCTGGCTTGCGTTATAGCCCGGACTCTGCTTAGACTGACAGTAGGCAGTAGCGGTAATTAAGAGTGGAGCTAGTAAGTCCACCTTTCATTCTCTTGCTAGCCTGTTTAGTTAAAGAAGTCTGATTTTTTTCTTGCCTATTCACTAACATTACCTGCTACCTATCTGGCTTTTTAAAATCACTACCACACTGTCTATGCACATCTACTACTGGCCTGTTTTGTATCCTACAGGCTCTGGGAAATCTCATTAGCTCTACAGTTATGCCAGTGAAAGAACAGAAATTGGAGCCCCCTAAGGTTAAATAAGATTAGCAGTGTAGATACTCTTTGGGAACCTAATTAGATCACCCTGCTAAATATTGAGCAGTTGAGAGGCATGAATATTACACAACAGTAGTACTTAGATCTTGCTAGAAAATCTGCAATCATTATAGTCGATTGTGTAGGCAGTGTTCTGGCTCTTATGTACCCCTTCACTTCATTATGATTAGCAAGATTGGGATTACTTAGCTTTGCTTCTTTTTTATGGGTTTACTTTCATTCTGCATTCCACCTTTAGTGAACTGCAGACCACCACAATGACCTATCTTTTTGAAGTGGCAATGCCCATATTCACATGCAGAGCACTTCCCTTCTCTGTTATCATGAACTCAACTCACCTAGCATGCCGTGCATTTCACTGAATTACAGCAACAATTCAGTACTCAATTTAAATCTGGGAGGATGCATGTACCCATTTGGATATCTCTTTCCTTAGAAAGTCTGTGGATTGCCTATTTCTGTATTACTCAGTACAATCATTTCCTGTACAGTATGAATGCTGACGTTTGTCTTTAATTTCTCAGCAGTTACCCAGAGTCAGCATTGTTGAGGGGTATTCACGCTTCCACTTCAAGTAAACATCCATTAAAACCAGAAATATTTCCAAAGAAATGAACTGGAGTTTTTATGATTTTTCCAGATATTCCCTCAGATAAGCCAACATAGGCTACAATGCTTTGTGCTCCTGATACAAAGCCAGTTGTCTTCTCTTTTCTTAATGTCAGACCCTATGTTTGATTTTAATTTAATTTTTTAATTTATTTATGTTCTTTCTAGGTGAATGAACTGAAGTAAGACTGATCTGTCTTTGACTATTTTCATCTATATCGTTTGACACAGGTGCGAGAGTAAATATGTGGGCAGTTTAAATATCCAATTTGCCAGAGTGTTTCTGTCTGGGAAATACCATGCAGACATAAGGAGAGCATACAGACTTAAAATAGATAGTGAGCTGAGGTCAGGATAGAACACTGGACACTGGAGCTGTGAGACAGTAATCTTAACTACTGAGACCAGATATTCAGTCACCACACCTTTCATCTGAGTGATACCAGGGTCACACTCATATACCAAGGCAAATTGCTAGCTTGGAGTGGAAGTTTGAATCTGACTTCTCACAAGATGCATACATTTTATATACTGGGGCAATCTTTTCTGGACAGAATAGTTTAATTTCAAGTTCTTTGCAGTCTAGAAAGCCTCTTATAATGTATTCTTGAACACTGGACATCATGGGATCTTTACTAGCTTCACTTTACCGTATACAGCAAATAGAGAACTAACACAAAAATGTTGATAACTCATTGTCTCTTTTTATTTCTAAGGGAACAACATCTATGTACACTCCCTCTCCACATCAAGCAGAGTACCTCTTTACCCCTTTTTTAGCGCATATAACTGGATAACTGGATGGGAAACAGAAAATATAGCCCTGAGATTCTACCCATGTCCCTGCTGGACAGGGGTATTGGGTGTTGATTTGTCTAAACATGGCCTAAACTCTTGGCTAGGCTTATAAGGGTCTCAGGGCCAATAGCCCAGTAACCTCCTATGATCCTAATACTATGAGAGAGCGTGGTGAACTGTTTAAAGTGTCTGCTTTACAGTTATATCCATCAATAGTGAAAGTTCATGTAGTAGTATAAATCATCTCAAAATTCTTAGTGACAAGGTTTGTGGTATAGCTTTCATCCCCTTAAAAATAAATGAGTATTGTATTCTGTTCAGATGGTAAATCTGCAACTATATATGCATTTATAAAATACCCTAACTCCAAAACTCCCTAGAATGCATTTTTGCCTATGCTATTTTTCATGCCTATAAATATATATTATATATAAGCTATACGGAAAGTATTTCATATATATATATATATATATATATATATATATATATATATATATATATATTAAATAGTTTACATTTTATGAGAAAAGCATTGCTCAGACACCACATCTGAAATAGTTTGCGTTTTATGAGAAAAGCATTGCTCAGACACCACAAAAAGATTCATTTATGAGTGTGTCAATGCTTTGTTTGATGGGAACATTTGTATCAGTAGATAGGAGCATCTGTGTAGCAACTTGAAATATTCTGGGTTAATCAGGGCACTAGCACTCATCATTATGAAACAACATATTTAAAGATGCCAGCACACATAGGAGTATTGGCAAAGGCTTACTAAAGTAGTTTATCAAAAAATGTTCAGTTTCGTCATTTGCTCTGGCTTCAATGCTTGCTGACTTGTTTTTATCTTTTGTCTGAATTGATGCAAACCCATGGAATCTGACATATGATCTAAAATGGCACTTAGTTTCACCCAAATAGGTATTCTGCAATGTTTCATGCATAAATGTTTTCCAAACTAGTTAGAACAATGTCCAAATATGCTCTTGTTTCTTTTCTGCAACCTCTCAGATTGCCATCAGGGGAACAATCATGTCAAGATCTTGTTGTATGACTTCTGCTATCATTTGAGAGACAGAAGGTTTGGAGAACAATGCTGACAAGTAATCCTTTATATCGAAACTATAGCTGTGAGTGTTTATTGACATATACTTTTAAAAATAATTATATAATACAATTTGTTGGTATACATGGCTCATATCCAGTTTTGGAAAATAGATTGCCACAATCTAATGTAGCTTTCTAAATGTACTTACTTCAGTAGAAACTCTCAAACATTTCAAATAAAAACTGATGCTGCAGATTAAATAAGATTATAAAGGTGCCTGTTTTCATAACAGGTTAGTCTAGTAAAATTATATTGTCTTAACTTTATTTATTTAGCTGCCTGTCTTAACTCCAGTTTTAAGTTCCTTCCCTCACACTACCTGAGTTTATGCTACACTCCTTCCCCATATTCTTTGTAACAGCTTTGTAACCTTCTCTTTGTAATCTCATATTGACAGGTGACCAACACGCCTGGATATTTCATTTGTACTTTATACTGGTCTCTCTACTCTGAATATATGTGTGCATTATTCACCTTTCTCTAATTTTGCAGCTTGCATTTAGTACTATTTATGTGTGCTTATTGTTTGCTGAAGTCTTTATACATCTTGCAAAGTGCTAGTGATTATAATTCATCTGTTGAAACTAATTCTACCTGTGTTAATGCCATTTGGTCTGGGTCATGACTGAAAATGGTCATGTACCAGCTCTCTCACCTGCTTAATAAACAGAATAAATAAATACAAATAAGTGAGCAGTTTTCCATTTTGGGAATGGGGTTACTGTATTAAGCATCATACTTATTCCTGCAAGCTTTACTCATAACAGATAATGATAGAATTATATAATGTCATGGCAGGCATCATTTATGTAGCCCAGTATGAAACGTTTTTAGAATAATTTTTTTGTAAGAAATTATTTATTTTCTGCTTCCACATTTCTTTTTTGAAAATATGGGCGTGACCTTGTTTGGAAAACCTTGGAAAGACATTATGGCTCACTTGCAGATTTGTGACAGTTCCCTTTGCGGTGCTCAGATGCCCACTTACCACTGGCATCTACCCCTCTTCCCATTTTGTTCATGTAGTCAGTATGTCATATCACCTACAACCACTGTTCATGCCACGGAATGGCTAGTATGATTTTGGAAAACACCAGTTATTTTTTTCTTTGCTTCATCCTGCAAACAAGTGATTTGCAAAATTCAAATTTACACAGAGATCCTCTAATCATGCATCAGAACACGATTGCATTCGATTGCCCAGGTCAGGTGCACTGTATCATTTCACTTGGATTATTTCTGCATTTGGCGTGCTCAGTCTTCAGTCCAGTGTGTTTGGTTGTACTTCACTGATATCATTTAATCTGAGTCTGGTTGAATGTTGTCTGCTAGCGCTTTGGCGACACACTTTGTCATTGCTGTGTGGGTCCTGATGTTTCATTTTATGAGACTGTTTATGGATTTGCTGACATACGTTTTGCTTGCCTGTATGGTTTCTGGATGGTCTTGCTACATATATCCACTTGAATTGCCATGGCTGACATGCTGGTGAGGAGTAAAAATGTGAATGTTAACAATTTTACTTTTAATCTGCTGGCTTTGCTTCATTGTTGCACTCTTATCCTGATTAGTACTGGTTACACTCAAAACAGGGGGGAGAATAGCATGGACTTGTATCATTTCGCTGGTTGTTGAAGAGATGTCTTGTTTTGTGAAGAGGACTGTGCTGATGGGTAGTGCCCTGCTTCAGGTACTGAAGGGACTGCTATACTGCAAAGTTTGTATCTTTATTTATTTGATGTAATTATGTTTTCATCTATCCATACATATTATCGTGTTTAGTAGCTTGCATTAATAATATATGAAACACTTTGTTTTATTACTTGCTTCCCATGTCACGTTTGCTTGTGTTTAGATTTAGAGTGTAAGTACTTCAATAAAATTTAATTTGATTTTGACCTTAGCAAATTTGGAGCAAATGTCTTACCAGACACAAAGGCTATCTACCTGTCTATATTTTTGGTCTATCTTTCTAAGCATACAGTTTTACATTTTCTTTGGAGCTGTAAGCTAGGTTCTCCCCCATAGCTACCATGCATCCTTCATATGTTTTCAAAGAAATGTTACACTTTGCAGATTATGACACTTTTACATTTCTTTGGGCCTCTGCATATTCTGCATTTTTTATCACAGCTACACTAAAATCTGTGTACTTTAAAAAGCACATTTATTATTTTAAATATATACTTGATAGTAGATAATTTTTAGATGTTTATACTCTACAGCCTATGCAAGGAATATATTTTTTTGCATAGGTCTCTCTCTGTTTTTTTCTTTCTGACTTAGTTACATCTGGCACACAGCATGTTATCTAGCATGAGGGTACTTACTTTCAAATATTTGTCCACGGCTTTCTTTCTGGACCTTTTCAGCTTTCTTCTAGTAGAAAAAATGATTTTTGTTTTCTTTTTGCAAACATTTGCACAGAAATTAAATCAACCATATAACATTTCTCATTTTTAAGTTGTCTCTTATGGTGCTGAATATATCCTCTATATCTCTAACACGCTTTATTCATATTTTGTTATTCTTTTGCAGGCCATTTTTATATTTTTATATATTTTATTTTACATTTATTTACTGGGATTGTCTGACTGGACACAGGTCCATTTACAGAGGAGGCCTGGGGAGAAAAGCTCCACAGCAAGTAACAATATAATTTAGCACATGAAAATACAAGGTACATATATATATATATATATATATATATATATATATATATATATACAGCCATAAAGCACAGTAATACAGAAACAGCAATGATTAAAACATAGAGAAAATTACATTTTGAGGTTTGCAGTAGGGATTCCTGAGTCTGTAGCAGATTAACAGAAATATAATAATATAGCTAGTTGTTTGTTGTGAAGAGATAGAGGTTTTATGTGATGCATCGACATAGCCATGAATTCATTAGGTGTGCTTTGAGAGTGTTTTTTAGCTTTGTAGTTGTAGGAGCAGAGGTCAGAGTGGGGGGAAGGTTGTTCCAGTTTCTAGCTATGTTGTGGGAGAACAGAGCTTTCCCTGCAGAGTTGTTGGCCTTAGAGATACAGAGGAGAGATTTGTTCGAAGAGCGGAGGGGGCAATTTGATATGTACTGGGTTAGAAGTTGGTTTAGTGATGGGTTTTTTAGGATATTTCACAATATTGTAGGCAAGTATTAATTGGATATAGTTGAGTAGTTGAGGAAGTTCTAGCCATTCAAGTTCTCGTAAAGCCTGATAGTGGTGGGTTTTGAGGGTGAAATTATTAGCAAATCTGGCAATTTTATTGTAGCATGACTTGAGTCGGTCAAGGTCCTGTTTTTTTATCTGGGTAAGGATTAGTGCAGCGTACATAAGAGTGGACAGTAGGTGTGTTTGGGCTAGTGTAATTCGTGCTTGATCAGATAGAAATGTGCTCCAAATACTTGACCCGACACAGTTCGGCTTTGTTAAGGGCAGATCATGCCTACTAAACCTGATTGACTTCTTCGAGACAGTCACCAAGGTCATAGACACGAGAAAGGTGGTTCACACAGCCTACTTTGACCTCGCCAAGGCTTTCGACACCATTCCCCACTCAGGTATTACAGAAAAACTCACCAGCCTGAACATAAACCCATTGTCACGAGATGGGTTGCCAACTGGCTTACAGACAGAACTCACACGGTAAGAATAGCAGGCTCCAGGTCTGACTCTAAACCAGTCGCAAGTGGTGTCCCGCAAGGCTTGGTCCTGGGACCCCTACTGTTTGGCATATACTTCTCAGAAGTACAGGCAAACACAGGAGGACTATGGCTAACCAAGTTCACCAGTGATTGCAAACTGGGAGCCATAACTGACTCTCCAGCTGACACGGACATCCTCTAAAAGGGCCTTACTGAGATGGACACCTGGTGTCAAAGTCATGGCCTCAAGCTAAATGCCAAAAAATGCATAGTCATCCCGTTTGGGAAAAACAAAACGCCCACGAATTACCACATAGGTGGCAGCCCCCTTAATACAGAAGAGGTAATAAGAGATCTGGGGACCCAGTAGATAGTAATCTCTCCTTTGACAATCATATTGCCAAAGTAGTTAGGAAATTCTTCTATGTGGCCCATCTAATTAATAAAGGGTTCGCATCTAGAAATAAAGAGGTTATAGTGCCCCTCTACTCATCACTCATCAGACCCATCATAGAGTACAATGCCCCATTTGGGATGTACCTCACAAGACACTTCCAAAAGCCAGAAAGACCATAAAAGTACCTCACCAAGAGGATTACTGGTCTCAAACATATGTCCTATGCAGCCTGACTGAAAAAACTTTGGCTGTACTCAATGGCATATCACTTACTCAGAGGTGATCTCTGCCTGACTTACAAAGCCATGTCCAACTCAGAACTGATGGACATGCTCCCCCTAAAGAAATCCAAGTCACTGCGAGCCAAGCACTCTAGTGAGCTAAACCTCACCACAACAATAAATAGAACATGCTAGAGGGATAGATTCCTGTCACAGAGACTCCCCATGCTTTGGAACAAAATTCCAAACTACATTAGGCAGAGCCCCTCACTATCACTCTTCAAGAGAAACCTTGACGAGTGGATGGGTAACAGAAAATGCAACCCTGGGATCACTTCATTGGCTCTGCTTGACAGAGGATCAGTTAATCAATCAATGGGGTGGCAAAACCCAACACACTCTGGCTAGGCTTATAAATGCCCTTGGTCAGATAGCCTAGTACCTGCCTATGAATCTATGAACCTATAAACCAATATAGTGTTCCCATTTTTTTGTGGACCTTTTTGATTGTTTGTGAAATATGGGCATCAAACAGTAGTTTTTTGTCAATTTCTATGCCAAGGAGTTTGGTGTGGTCAGTGGGGGAGATGAAAGTGCCATTTTTGGATGTGATTGTAAAAGGCTGATGGGTGGATTTAGTTTTGTTGGGAGCGAATATGAGTAATTTAGTCTTGTTGAGGTTGAGGATGAGTTGGATCTGGGTAATCCAACTTTCCACTGAGGTAAAGGATACCTGAGTAAGTTGTTGTAAGGTAGTGAGTGATGGTGCGGAGCAGATGAGAGTTGAGCCATTTGCATACTGTATAAGTATGACATGTTGGGTGGAGGTATGAAGGTTGTTCGTAAATATGGGGAAGAGTAGAGGGCCCAATATTGAACCCTGTGGGTCACCTAGAGTGACTGGAAGTAGGGGAGATAATTCGCCTTGCCATTGGACAGATTGCTGTCTGTCTGACAGATAGCTTTTAAACCGGGCATTAGTGGAAGGGGCGAAAGATAGGGAGGTCATGGAGTCCAGTAGTATGGTATGTGATACCATGTCAAATGCCTTGGATAGGTCTAAAAATATTGCAGATACAAAGTTGTTGTTGTTTCTGTGTAGGCTAACTGTATCGGTAAAAGAGTGGAGAGTGGTTGTTGTGGTATGGTGTTGCCGGGAGCCATGTTGTGTGGATGAGAGGAGATTGTTAGAGTTCAGGAATTGCATAACTTGAAAGTGAATACACTTCTCGAGTATTTCTGATAAGGGGGGTAGGATGGCTATGGGACGGTAGTTAGAAAATTCGTAAGAGATTCTGCCTTTGTAAAGGGGGATAATGTTACTTTCCATAGCTAAGGGATATAGGTTTCCTGTATGGAGCGGTTAATTAGGATGGAAACAGGGTAAGATAAGGAGTCAGCAGCTATTTTTAAGAAATTGGCCGGTAAGTTATCAGCAGCAAGAGTGGTAGGTTTAAGTTTTTGGAGGAGTTTTTTAATTGTAGTGGTAGGGATAGGTGAGAGAGTAAAGGAGGGAATATTATCAAGGGGTTTGTTTGGATGCCTGAATGGTTATTTTTGGATATTTGAGAAAATAAAGATAGGATGGTTTCAGTGAAGTGATGGTTAAATTGGAAGGCAATATATTTACTTTTATTGTTGGTGGTAGGAGCTATAGTGGTTGTTTTACCTGGGTTTAGTAGGCAGTTGATGGCATGCCAGAACTTTTGGGGGTTTCTTGTGTGTCTGTTTTGGACCTTAAGGAAATAGTTTTGTTTATCAAGTTTGGTTTGTCTCTTTGCTTGATTTCTTAGTCTCTGGTAGTTTTGTTGGATAAGTTCATGTTATCTCTCTTCCAGGCTTTCCAAGACTTATCTCTAGCTTTTAGTAGAGCTCTTGTGTCCCTGCTTAGCCATGGTGCATAGTTTGCCTTGACTCTGATTCTTCTAATGGATGCTATTGAATTGAGGACATTAGTGAAAGTGCTGTTAAAGTAGTCGATGGCTTGGTCTAAACTTAGTGTTAGTATGGGTCCCATTTACATTGCCTTAGGATATGGTTAAGATCCTGTACATTTAGTTTGCTGTTGTCTCTGACTTATCTAAAAATTATGGGGTTGGAAAGGTTGGTGTGATTACATAGAAGGAATGCGGGGAGATGATCACTTAGGCTGTCTGGTAGACATCCGGTGTGATAGTTTTGCTTGGGGCAATTAACTAGTATCCAATCTAAGACTGATTGTTTGTTTAATTTTTTATCTTCTCTAGTGGGTTCTTGAATGAGTTGGGTAAAGCCATAGAAATTGATATGGTTAGTGGGGTTGTTGGAGTTACAAGCTAACCAGTCCGTGTTTAGGTCACTTAGAAGAATGGTCTCCTGGGGAAAATTATCTCAGATCCATTGTAAGATTTCTTCAGTGGTGGGAGAGTTGTTACCTGGGGGGGATGAAACAGCTGATAATATTGTTTTTTTGGTGTCATTTCTAAATAATGTTGAGCTTAAGGTTTCGACATTTTGAAATGTAGGCATAGGGGTTTCTAGAGGGTTTATGTTGAGTGTGTTTTTAAAGAGAATGGCAACTTCACCTCCCTTCCTGCCTGTTCTATCCTGTCTTAATATGTTATACCCTGGTGGGAGAATTTCTTCGCTTTGGATGTTAGGTTTTAGCCAGGTCTCACTAATGGTTATTATGTCTGGGTAGTAGTGGGTTATAAATGCATGTATGTCAATAAGTTTGTTAGTTGTACTCCTGGTATTGATTTTAAGAATTAGTAAGTCTGATCTTTGCTTGGGTGGGAGTAAGGTATTGCTTGGTCCTGGGTTTGGGTGTATGTCTCCTGATATGAGAAGTCTTTTTGTAATAAATAATATGTGTTTTATTCTGTGTGTTATTTTATGTAGGATATATCTGATAGTTTTGTAGTATAGGTTGTTGTTAACTGGAACTTATAAATATATTTTTTAAATAACTTTTAATTTATACATTTTTGTTTTGCTTCTCTGGTAGTTATTTTTGTTACCCGCTTAAGCAAATCGAAGACATTTTTGTCATTTGCTTCCCATGTTCAATCCTTTTCAAATATTTTTCTCAAGTTAAATTTTACTCATCCAGAAAAATTGTCATTATCTATCCCTCAGATCCATCTGTCACATTTGCTGAAAAATTTATTTGAAACGTTTATTACAAAATTTGTGAGACATCTTTGAAAAGTTTTAAAACAATTCATTTGATTATGTATACCAAAATTCAGGCAATTAAAATATAGTGAAACTGTTTACAAATTAAAGGTAATAAAATCAATTCAAATGTTATCAGGCTTGCAACTGGATATGTATAATCTAAATAAATATCACATAATGTGTGTATGTAGAGGTCTGTAATTATAACATACAAATAATTACATATTTTATTTGAGTTATAAAATTTGTGCAGACTACTAAGGAATCGTGGTAATTTGTAATGCTATAAAGATGTATTTTGTAGAAATTGTACCAAAGTCAAACAGGGTGAAATGGTTTGAAATTTGTATCCAGTACTCACTTCATAGGCTCTCTAACATGCTCAGTGACAAATTAATTAACTCACTTTTTGCAGTAAGGAAATTGGAAACACTGTACTATCACATCTGATATTAAAGTAATATTTTAGCAAACACTAACGTAGCTTCATCAGATCCAAGACAAATGACTCACAAATACATCCTTTAAATACCTAATCCAATTAAACTGAAAATTATTCAATTAACAATTTAACAAACAGCAGAAACAGCACACACAGCAAACGGAGTACGGAAACCACACAGGATAAAAAAGTAGGTAACAAAAAAGTCATAAAGTTCAAGTGTGGTCTCCAAATGGCATATAACTCACTTATAAAACTCCAGGAAAGAAATCCAGCATCCAAAATTGATAAAAAAACAGGTTTATTCCAGTAAGCGCTTTCACCCTTAGGCTTCTTCAGACTTTACAAGGCAGTAACTACTGAGCAGGTTTAAAAATCTTAAGAGCTCTAGTAATTGGTCGAGCCCAAACCAATCAAAACTAGTCAACCACAGTATCATCATATGAATATATCAATTAGAGTATAGTTGAAAATTCACATAGAAAAAAAATACAAAGATATAAATCCACATTGACTAGTATAGAAACAGCTATATGTAGGGCAAAAGTTATTACAATCTTAAAATCTCATAGATGGATTCAATAAAACAACATTAAAATAAGCATTTCTCATAAAAAATAGCATAGCATATTATATACACAAGCATGAATATATGTCATGCTAGCAGACCTCCCCATACTAACTGAAGTACACAAATACATTAAGATTGCATTCTGGCAAGCGTCCGCTATATATAAAAAAGTGATCAAGTTCCCAAACTTTAAAAATAACAGCTGCCTATGTGTTAAAGCAGAAACATTAAACATTTAAGCACATCGTGTAGACAGTTTCAAAGGGGCTTTAGAGTAAGCCAACTCAAAGGAGCGACTACACAAACCCGTACGAGTAAACAATCCCGTAACATAGATCACTTACCAAATAGAAAAGAAAACAGTAAGTGTATCAAACCAATGGCTGTAATCCAAGATGTAATAAAACAATCCTAAAACTGCTACTATGTGCGATGTACGGCATCCACGCATATACCCAAAACACTTTCTGTTCCTAGACACACACCTGCAGCGTAATAACGTCGCTGCAGGCGGAGAAAGAAACATGCAGTAATTGTAATGTTTATAGGTCGCCAACAGATGGCAGTGTAGCCTAGTCATTTAAAATGTAAAAATCTCCATATAACAGCAAAACTACTACATTCAGGCACAGCGAGCCATACACACTGCAGTGCACCTAACAAAACAACAAAACTCTTGATTATGGAGCAACAAGTCTAGATGCATATCGGAGACTATGCATCAAGGGGCAGCGTATTAAACAAGCCCCATAACTAAACAAAAGCCTGATCAATAAACAACTGAAATAAAAATGACAGAACACAGATGTCTCGAACCAAAGGTGACTACTTCTGTACCACAGGCTAGGGTGTCTTCACAATATCTAAACTAGATCGATTAAAATATAAAGACATAATTAAACCCCATACCATACTAAAAAATAGTCTACACCTAAACATGACAGGACAAATGTCCAGGACACCTATGGTGCACCATCCATGGGACTACTGCTTCTAAACTACTGGTTAGAATATCTTAATGATGCACTAACGGGATAAAAAATAACTAGATAGAGTGTGATGCAGAGACATGAAAACACAATACCTTACAGCAAAAAATCTAAATTTGGTTTGAGGTTGATGGGATGAGATCAAGTAGAGCTAGACCGTACTTCCTGGAACCTCTAGCAGTGAGCAACCCCTCTTCTGTTAGATCTGATGAGGTTACTCGTATAACCATGTTTTATACTAGAGATTCAGGGTATATAAGGGATATTCTGGAGAAATACTGGGGTATCCTACTATTAGATGACAGAATTGGGTCGATAGCAGGACCTACACCCAAAGTTGTGTTTAAGAACAAACCGAATTTGAAAAGACTCCTGTGTAACCCTAGGATATCCAGGTATATAGTTACTGATGACACCCTTGGTTATAACACCTTACCATGTGGTGATTGCAATCAATGTATGTACATAGACAATAGAATGACTTTTACACACCCTGTAACTAATTATGAGTTTAAGTTACATACTGGAACAGACTGTGGTAGTACTAATGTGATATATCTGGCTAGATGTACCATGTGCCCCTGCTTTTATATAGGGAAAACCAACAGGTCCCTTAGAGAGCGGATTAGGGAGCATACATACCACATTCGTATTGGATCTACCCATAATGCATTAGCAAAACATGTCATGACACTTGGAACGGGACATCAATTTGTTTTCTGTGTCCTCCAAGCTCTGTCCAATAGTGTAAGAGGAGGAGATTTGGTCAACCTCACTCTAGAGAATGAGCTTAGATGGATTATTAGGTGCAGAGTGGACAAGGCACCCGGGTTGAATGATAAGGTTCAGATAAGACCCATTTTAAGAAAAAGAAGGCTACGTAGACCACTATAATCCATAGTCTTTTTGGATAGTGTTATGCACTTCCTATATTTCCCTCTTTTGTTCCTTTTTCTTCCTTTTTTCATCCCTTTTCTTTTTCTTTTCTTTTCCTATCCTTATCCCTTCACACTTTTATATATATTTTATATACATGTTTTATTGATTCTATTTACTCGCTTTGGAGTATTTATTCATTATTCATGTAGATGTTAAATTTAGATTTTTTGCTGTAAGGTATTGTGTTTTCATGTCTCTGCATCACACTCTATCTAGTTATTTTTTATCCCGTTAGTGCATCATTAAGATATTCTAACCAGTAGTTTAGAAGCAGTAGTCCCATGGATGGTGCACCATAGGTGTCCTGGACATTTGTCCTGTCATGTTTAGGTGTAGACTATTTTTTAGTATGGTATGGGGTTTAATTATGTCTTTATATTTTAATCGATCTAGTTTAGATATTGTGAAGACACCCTAGCCTGTGGTACAGAAGTAGTCACCTTTGGTTCGTAGACATCTGTGTTCTGTCATTTTTATTTCAGTTGTTTATTGATCAGGCTTTTTGTTTAGTTATGGGGCTTGTTTAATACGTTGCCCCTTGATGCATAGTCTCCGATATGCATCTAGACTTGTTGCTCCATAATCGAAGAGTTTTGTTGTTTTGTTAGGTGCACTGCGAGTGTGTATGGCTCGCTGTGCCTGAATGTAGTAGTTTTGCTGTTATATGGAGATTTTTTACATTTTAAATGACTAGGCTACACTGCCATCTGTTGGCGACCTATAAACATTACAATTACTGCATGTTTCTTTCTCCGCCTGCAGCGACGTTATTACGTTGCGCAGGTGTGTGTCTAGGAACAGAAAGTGTTTTGGGTATATGCGTGGATGCCGTACATCGCACATAGTAGCAGTTTTAGGATTGTTTTATTACATCTTGGATTACAGCCATTGGTTTGATACACTTACTGTTTTCTTTTCTATTTGGTAAGTGATCTATGTTACGGGATTGTTTACTCGTACGGGTTTGTGTAGTCGCTCCTTTGAGTTGGCTTACTCTAAAGCCCCTTTGAAACTGTCTACACGATGTGCTTAAATGTTTAATGTTTCTGCTTTAACACATAGGCAGCTGTTATTTTTTAAAGTTTGGGAACTTGATCACTTTTTTATATATAGCGGACGCTTGCCAGAATGCAATCTTAATGTATTTGTGTACTTCAGTTAGTATGGGGAGGTCTGCTAGCATGACATATATTCATGCTTGTGTATATAATATGCTATGCTATTTTTTATGAGAAATGCTTATTTTAATGTTGTTTTATTGAATCCATCTATGAGATTTTAAGATTGTAATAACTTTTGCCCTACATATAGCTGTTTCTATACTAGTCAATGTGGATTTATATCTTTGTATTTTTTTTCTATGTGAATTTTCAACTATACTCTAATTGATATATTCATATGATGATACTGTGGTTGACTAGTTTTGATTGGTTTGGGCTCGACCAATTACTAGAGCTCTTAAGATTTTTAAACCTGCTCAGTAGTTACTGCCTTGTAAAGTCTGAAGAAGCCTAAGGGTGAAAGCGCTTACTGGAATAAACCTGTTTTTTGATCAATTTTGGATGCTGGATTTCTTTCCTGGAGTTTTATAAGTGAGTTATATGCCATTTGGAGACCACACTTGAACTTTATGACTTTTTTAATTAACAATTTAAAGTGGGTATGTAATTCATTATTATACATGTATACTATCTAAAACATCTTAAAAACATACACTCACAACAATCGTAGGAACAAATCCTTCTTTTACGTATAGAAATAAAAAGAATCTTAAAAGATTATTATGTTATCCTATACATAATACCATTAGTGAAAGCGCTTATCCATCTGTTTTTCTACTAAATAAATTGTTACCTTAATTTCAAGTAACTTGGATCTATTTGAATCCGCTTGGACTTATTCGAACTTGCTTGGGCTTTAATTTGAAGACATACCTCGTTTTCGCACTTGTTTTTTATATATACTGTTAATATTTTCTCTTTTCTTCTACAAGTGCGTTAACTTGTAAGCAACCAGAGTGCATTACAAATCTACTAGTTTATTCTGTTTAATTTACTCTGGTTGCTCAAGAACGAGGGTTATATCAAAGCTGAATATCTGATTGGTCCACCATGGATGACATCGAATTACCGTATGTGCCCAGAAGTGAACACCGGGGCAAGGAAGCTATTGAATTGAGGTTCCAACAACACCTGAATGGAATGCTAACTACACCGTGGTCTCTTGACGGAGAGCAAGTAACGTATGGCATTCAGGGAACCACCATCGATTTTCAAAAAGTAAATCAGATTTTAGGAGATATCGAGAAGGATTTTTATAAACTAAAATGTTTACAAATGCAGCGACAGCACTTTCAGTTCTGCCTCGACAACCACATTATCCCATGTGGATTAAGGGTTTTCTAGATGCCGAGTCAGGGAGAAGATTACCCTGATTTACTTGCTTTATGGCAGCGTATCAACATAGATACGAGCTGTAAGTATTTACAACTCTTAATAGACTTTTTTAAGCCTGAAGAGAAAATTTTAACTGATAAAATTAATAGTACACAGCAAGAACTGTTTAGGGACTTCTCAGATAACATAGTGCATATGCTTTTCGATAATGTTTTAGACTGTGTCTCAGCATATGAGCGTAAGCTATTTCAACAAAAGCAAAACAAGGTTTCACGTGACTTAAACGATTTCAAAACAGGCCATGTCTTCACATGGCCGAGATATAATTTGAACCATGGCTTTATCAATAGCAATGGACAAAACAGGACAACTGGTACTGATAATAATAGAACATTAGCTACTGAAATTACTAATGATTATTCTTCTGGCTTGCAAATGACTTATAGAGCCAAAAAGAATAGTGATTGTTTGATTCGCCTACCAGCGCGCAATAATGTAAGAGAACTTAACACTGTTCATACACAAGACAATGATTCTAGTGCCAATAATTTAAACACTCCACTTAGTAATACTGTGAGATGTAAGACAACAAGTACAATTACGGATACCATACAAGTAACTGAGTCCATACCAACTGAGGATGGAACAAATGTTTGTAATGACTCTATGGATGTTATACATCTCACACATTCTAGTATGGAGAATGATTCTAACCTCTACCCAACTATCAACATCATTAAAAATAAACCAGCCATTACTAATGATGTTGAACCTGTTGTCAAACCAAAAGTAAGAGACAACAACAGAGGAGTAGATATTAATCTGTCCTTCCCTTTAGCAATACGACAGGACAAGAGCATGAGGAGATCATGCTCAGTCAGTCGGGGAAGGCAGAAAAGAAAATTTTCAGGAGAATCATTACACAATACCACACTAAAGAAAATGTGGACGAACCAAAACAGGAACTAATTTACAACTTATCCAGCATTAAATTGTCAGATGATGACATCAGATTATTAACTAAGGGGTGGCCAAGGGTGAACACAGGATAGCAGCAGATTTCTTCAGCTCCACCAATTTCATTACACTGACAGGAATTAATTTCTTAAAAAATTAATTTTTGAAGTAATTTTCTTTCTAAATATGTTTGTTTTATATAGTTCTTGAACTATATCTAAAAAAGAAAGGAAATCTTAACAATATTCCTGTCAGAAATCACTTTGGAAATTTTCCTGTCAGTTTATCAGTCTGAAATGAGTTCCAGTAAGACAAATTCTCAAGACTCCAGCATCAAGAAAGAACTTCAGTCTCTGATAATTATAATCCAGCAACTTACTGCTAAGATGGATAAAATGGATACTAAAATAGACACCTTCATAGAAAAAACTACAAAACAAATAGACTTGTTACATATAGACCTGCAACAACAGAAGATCCAGATGACAGGCATAGAAGAAGCTGTGAATGATATAGAAAATAGAATACAAGAAGAGGAAATCAACATTGAGTTTCTGCTGAAACAAAATACACGTTTACAAACAAAGCTGGATGACCTGGAAAATAGATCGAGGCGCAATAACATTAGGATTTTTGGACTGCCAGAAAATATTGAAGGTAACAATATTACTTCTTTTTTAACAACATGGCTCCCTAAAACTTTAGACTTACCAGAAGCATTCTCTTTTGGTATCGAAAGAGCACATAGATCTATAGCTAATACTAATTCTAACAAAAACTATCCTAGATCAGTTATAGTTAGATTTCTATCATCTTTTGATAAAGAGATGGTTCTTAAATCTGCTTGGGCTAAAGCTCCTGTTAAGATTAATGAGACAACTGTGCATTTTGACAATGACTATTCTTCCATGGTAATAGCTAAAAGAAAAGTTTTTCTGCCACTAATAAGGGAGCTTAAAAAAGCACAGTTTAAAACATACCTTCTGTTTCCTGCCAAGCTTAAAATCTTCCTTCCTGATGGTCCTAAAATGTTCGATGACTTAGACTCTGCCTTACTGTTTATCAAAAAAATAAGATTTTGGATAAAATAGAAGAAGTGGAATGGGCTAGTCCTTCATTAAAGAGACTGGCAACTGAAACTTTGTGGAAGACTTCAGAGAAGAAGAAGAGACTAAAAAACAAATGATCTGTTCTATGTTTTTTTTCTCTCATCATTTTATTTCATTATTAATCTTTTTAAATATAGTTCCTGCATTTCCAAGAAGCAACAAATATTTTGAAAAAGATTTAATCAAAGTTATTCTCTGTATGCAAAGAAATGTTTTGTTTCATAACTAGTCAAAATATCTGGAGATTTAATGGCAAGTTGTGATTCAACTTGTTTCTCTTTCTGAAAAGAAGTAAGGTCAGTAATTTGATACATTTTTTTCTTTATCTTTTTTTTTTTTTCTTCTCCTTTCTTCTTTTCTTTGTTTAAACAATGACATTCTATTTAGATTATGTAGTGGGTAAAGGGTGGGGGAGGGCAGGGAGAGAAGAGTAATGAAAATATGATTAATAGAATAATAACATATTTATTCCTTGTAAAAAGTTTATATGTTCTTCAAATGCTATTCCTAATTATACTTTCTTGATTACACTGCTTATGCTTGTTTGTAAATAATCTGTCATGCTTTAACTAATAATAATTAGAACTAAATAATAGTAAATAATATGTTTTATTTTTAACTCTATTAATATAAACAGTAAGTAATATTTCATTGTATATACTTCTTATAGCTTTCTCTTACATTTTTTATTTCTGCCTTACACCCTTTTACTTTCTACTCTCTTTTCTTTTCTTTATTAATATATAGAAATGCTTTTGATCATATAGACACAGTAAATAATAAGATTTGCATAAAATTGAGTTGGGACAAAAATATTGAGTTTTATTACTTATTAATAATTTTGGGCTTAATTTCACTTACATAGAGGCTGTAATAACATGTAAAATACATTGTGAAGGTTTTGTCATGTTTAGATGCATTTACACTGCTAAATGAATGTTTGTCACTAGTTTTTAATAAGTTTCCCGCCAAAATGTTAAGAGAGACAATCTGGGATGTGGGCTGTCTCATGCACAGTGTCCATGAGCTACTTCAAAAGCTTCAACTCTCAGAATTCTCACAGAGAAGCTGAAAGCAGCTAGTCTCACCTTTGACCTAGATATCACACTGACACATCACAGATTCAGAAGTGACACTCTACCAGGAAATAGAAATTATACAAATGTGACTATATGAAGGAAAATGAAGTCTTTAACATCTAAATGTGAGTTATTTTATACAATTACTTAAATATCTATGTTATAATTCATAAAATGTCAGTTATAATGAGTTTAAATGATACAGTTTCTTGTAGTAATTAAATGTCTTATTTTAGAAGGCATAGAAAATGAAACATTTACTCAAGTGTTTTTGAAAATCTACTTAACAGCAGCTTAATAATCTGTGTTAAAAACTTATGTTCCAAACATATACATTACTATAACTCATTTAATTCATCTGATTGACAAGCATAAATAATTTTATAACTCTATACTGGAAGAAATTGTCATGTGATATATTTTAAAGCAGTAGTATAGCATGGTTGTAAAATCTGGTTACTAAAATGTGTTTGCTGTGCATTATTTTGTATAAAGCAGACAAATTTATTGTAGGGACAACAAGTAAGATGGTGCTCAGTAAGGACACAACTCAGTGAGATCATATATATATATATATATATATATATATATATATATATATATATATGTGTGTGTGTGTGTGTGTGTGTGTTTGTGTGTGTGTGCATGTGTGTGTGTGTGTGTGTATGTGTGTGTGTGTGTGTGTATGCATATGTATATATATATATATATATATATATATATGTGTATGTGAGTGTGTGTGTGTGTGTATGTGTATATATATATCTATATATATATATATATATATATATATATGTGTGTGTGTGTGTGTGTGTGTGTATATATATATATATATATATATATATATATATATATATATATGTGTGTGTGTGTGTGTGTGTGTGTGTGTGTGTGTGTATGTATATATGTATATAAGTGTTTCTGAGAATCTGCATAACTATGCAGTATGATTTATAACAATTTCTATGAATACAATATTTTATTCTATTGACAATAATGAGTTTGAGTAAATGCTCATATGCAAGCAATTCAAGGTTTTTTTTGGAAGCTGTTAATTGCATTTACATGACAGAAAATAGATGCATCTTAATATATGTAATGTCTGAATCATATTAGCCAAAGTTTTTGATTTAAATGAATGTTAGAACTTATTTTTCTCTCCTCTTGATTTCTAACATCAAAATTATTTGAATGCTATTTGAATACAAGTGTTTTATATTACATGTATGTATATAGTAGTATGAACAATTTAAAAAAAAAAGGTTTGTTTTAGTTTATATGATGCTGTTTTACCAAATGTGTTGTCTTGTCTTGCTAGATAATTGAATTGAAAACTGTTAACCTCAGTTAAATATAACTAGTATTAAATTGATAAGGTGGTAGCTGAGGTACTGCTGCTTAGGGTAGGGGGTTAACTTGAGTGGTAAATACTACTCTAAGTTGGAGTTTATAACTCCAGGCTGGATGCAAGGTTTAATCCTTACATTATTTTCACTTGTTCATTGTTATTTGTATATAGTTTTGATATCCACAATATATTTTGTACATTCATTGTCACTACAAACAAAATTGAATCCTATACGAAATCCCATAAGAGATTCAATAAATACAGCTATATTTAAAGGTACACCTAAAGGAGGAGATGTAACATTACTTATCTTGTTATTTGTTATTTTCATCATAAGATTCTTAAGTTTTAAAAATGCCAAATGACATCTTTAAAAGGAGTTTCTTTAAACATTAATGGATTGAATAATCCATGTAAAAGGGCAAGCCTAATAAGATACATTAATTTACATAAGGTCAACTTAGTCTTCCTGCAAGAAACCCATCTCTTGAAAAAAGATATTGATAAACTAGCCACAAACAAATATACAGTATTGGTTAGTTCAGAGCACACTCAGAAAAAAAGAGGAGTGGCTATTTTATGGAATAAAAGTATGCCCATTCCTAAAACCATTAAGTCTTATGAGGATGACAAAGGAATGTTTTGTATGGTTACAATACAAATTAATGGAAAGACTTACACTTTAATTAATGTATATTGGATACCTGGAATTGGTATTAATACAGTGAAACATCATCTTGATAAGATCATATCATTCTCTATAGGAGATATTATTTTAGCTGGTGACTTTAATTGTATACTACATGAAAGTGATACTACCACTATAGGGAAAAGAAGAATTACATCTAATGCAAAACATTTAAATGATTTTGCTAATTCTTATCATTTGAATGATATTAATAATCAGATAGATTCAAAATCATTACCATACACCTTTTTCTAACAGATACAAAACTTATTCAAAAATAGATAGGGTCTTTATTTCTAACCAGATGGTAACAGATTTAATTAATTCCAAAATCATTTCATGTCCTATATCTGATCATAATTCAATTGTTTTTGAATTCATGATAAAAAATACTCATAATGTTCAGATCAAAAGGATACCAGCATACTTAACTCAACTAAAAGACTATAAAGAATATATACTTTCAGAAGTAAAACATTTTTAGACATAAATAATACTCCTGAAGTCCCCATTGTTTATGTTTGGGATGCCTTAAAATCATATCTATATGGACAAAGTATCAGATGGTATAATAATAAAAGGAAATCTTGGGATAAGGAATTGTTAGATATTCAAAGTAAATTAGACTCTTATAAACATAATAATAAAGAAAATATTATGGACAAGAAAGTTATTGAAGAAATAAACAAACTAAATGAGAAATACAAAGAAATTTTAACTCATAAAGTTAAAATAACTTTAGAGAAATACAAGTTTTTGTCTTATTCAATAAGCCCCAAACACTTACATAGAATTAAAAATAAAACAAAAAGGTTGAATAAACAAAACCATATCAAAGAAATATTTTCTCTAAGGAAAAAGAAGAATGTTTCTAGTATACCAGAAATACTAGATGAATTTAGAAATCACTTTCACAAAATTAACCATAATAACATTAACATGGAACCTAAAGATAAAATAAAGGAGTTTATAACCACAAACATGAATAAAAATCGCAATAAACAACAGATTAAACTATTGGACAAAAGTATTTCATATACAGAGGTTATTACACAAATAAATAAGCTTAAATCAAACAAAGCACCGGGTAATGATGGTATTATACCAGAGATATATAAAATCCTTTCTAAAAGTACATATTCATTAATACATAAGGTTTTATTTTGGCCCAAACTGAGTTAATAACCCCCCCATCTTGGCAATATACATTTATTTCGCCAATTTTAAAACCTAATAAAGATCCAATTAGATGTTCTTCATATCGGCCCATCTCATTACTTAATGTTGATTATAAAATGTTTATGAGTATCTTTGCTGATAGATTGAAGACAATCATTCCCGGCATTATAGATATAGATCAGACAGGCTTCATTTTAAATAGAAATACTTTTGATAATATAAGAAGAACTTTAACATCAATAGATTTTGCAAATAGGAAAAAGAAAGATTTAACACTTATTAGTCTTGATATAAGTTCAGCATTTGATTCAGTAAGTTGGGACTATCTGTTTACCTTAATGAAGTGCACAAACTTCTCAGATGCATTTGTAAATCTAATTGAGCATTTATACAAAGTAACGTTGGCTTATATTAAGGTAGGAACATATGTTTCACAAAAAATACCCATTCTTAAAGGTACAAAACAAGGATGTCCACTTTCTCCACTATTATTCACTTTAGTAATGGAGCCTTGGGCTAATTTGATCAGAAACAGTACTGACATAGAGGGTTTTGAAATAGATGAAAATACAACATCCAAAATTCAACTTTTTGCAGATGATGTTCTAATTACATCAGCAGGATCTAATTCTTCTATGCAGTCTCTATTTGATAACATGATGAATTTTAAAAGTATTTCTGGTTTAATATTCAATGAAGAAAAACTAAAATACTACCTATATATACATGAAAAAATATTCTCATTAGTGATTTTACTAAATATGTACCCAATTCAGGTCAGATAACTTATTTAGGTATAATACTATCTAAATATATTAAATCTATTATATATAATAATTATAATACCTGTTTTCTTAATATACAAAATCTTTTTAATACCTGGAATAATATGTTTTTACTATGGAGGAGAGACTTACAATTATTAAAATGATAATATTCCCCAAGATTTTATACTTAATACAATCAATAATACTTCCACCTACAAAAATAATTATCAAGAAACTGAATACACTAATGTTAAATTTCCTATGGGCACCTAATAGACCTAGGATTGCATTAAAGAAACATACTAATAGCTGGTCTCAAGGGGTATTTCTTTTCCAGACTTTAATTTATATACTATCTCTTCTATTGTAAAAGTATTACTTTATTAATAGATCAGTCATATGTCATAAAATGGAAAGATTATTGGGAGCTAATTAGTATGCACTTCATGAAAATCTCCTTAACACATAAAAATATGATTGTAAATAACTCCATGTTATGGTTACTAAAGGAATTTTGTACTTCACCTATTACACCTAAACATATGGTTTGTTACCCATTAAATATTATTATTAGTTATCGTAACTTTATATTCATGCACCCTAAGTATAGGGAATGGAATTTTATTGTATTCCTATAATGTATACTCAGGGTATGCTTTTGTCATCTACTTCTGAAGGAACTCATTTAGCTATAGATAATGATCTAAAGTACTGGTATCAGTTGATATCTGATAATAAAGTTAAAAATCTAGATTTCTTAAAACAAGAATTTGATCTAAGAGAAACTTGCTGGTTAGAGGTTCAGACCTTTAGACAACATCTCATTAATAAAATAGATCTAATGTCTATAACAGTTAAAGAATCTATTCCAACACTGATTGATTACTTGATATTAAATTTACAACATAAAGTTTCTGATAAAGGTAAACTTTCATACATACATAAAATTATCAGACAAGAAACTTTTTACAGTGTAGATTCATACTGGAATTATTTCACTTCTATTAATGGGGACCCACTAAATCAACAAGATAAACAATATATATTGGAATCTGCTTATAGAACTACGTCTTCCATTGTCTGGAGACTTTATACATGGAAATTTTACATAGATCTTTTTATACACCTTTGATGATGAATAAAATAAATAATAAAGATAATTTATGTAAGAGATGTAATGTAGAAATGAATGCTGACTGGGCTCATATGTTTTATGACTGTATAAAATTGAAAGAATACTGGAAGTCAATTAATGAATTTTTGCAGGCTCTTTTTACAGATAATTTCATTATTTCTAAATCTCTTATATTATTCAACACACCTGTACCTCAAAGTGTTAAAAAGGTCAAGCTTCCCTTGTTATGGTCTATTCTAGCAGTGGCTAGGAAAATAATAACTAGAAATTGGATTTCAGATACACCTCCTTCGTTCAATGAATTTAAAAATGTTATGAATATAGCGTGCCATATGGAAATAAACACAATTAGGACAAGAACAAATAGAAAAACATCTTATTATATTGTATGGGATAATTTACAAAATTTGTTAAAAAAAATTTTATTTCAATAGCATGGTATTTTAGTTTAATTAATTGATCTAATTGTAGTGGATGTCTTTGTAAATACTTTAGTTGTTTTGTTGAATATTATAATAATACCTATTTTTAATTACTTGTATAAAAGTGTTATGATATTTCTCTTATATGTTAAAACAATAAACCTGTTTTGAAAAAAAAAAAAAAAGATTATTAACTAAGGGTCTGAATTTTATCCCCCGTAGTGGGAGTACAATAACTGACATTATCATTGATCTCAAAGTATTCTGTAGGAATATTATGCTTAAATACATGTATGGTAACTCGAATAATACAAATAGCCCTACTAATACTTTTGTCTTCAAAAACCTTAGTGAATTTGTGCCTCCAAATCATCCTTTGGTGGAGGCATATATGAAAGTAACAGAAGATGAATTGTATAATTATTACTGTCAAAACCAACGGGTTAATTTTAAACATAAGAAGTATGATAACCTGACATACAATGAAAGAAGAAGTCTTAATAATTTAAGAAATGATCTTAATATCATAGTCAGACCAGCAGATAAAGGCTCAGGGATAGTTGTACTGGATACCAAACATTATGAAACTGAAATGATCACCATGTTACAAGATATATTGTATGTACCTATTAACATTGAAATAGCCTATGAAATGTGTAATTATGTACATAACACCCTACTAGATATTTTTAAAGGCCAACTTATTAACAAAGATCAGTTTGAATACTTATACATAAAAACACCAGTCGTTCCGATCATACATGGACTTCCCAAGATACACAAAAATCCAGTTAAGCCACCAATGAGACCTATAGTCTC